>NW_020450827.1:2585017-2856306 GCF_003343035.1 Apteryx rowi | reverse complement strand
GCCTCTGGCCCCGCTCTCTTGCTACCCGGGCTCCGGACGTAGCCCCGCTCGTGTCTGCAAGCTGTCCCTGCTGCGCCCCCCCCCCAAGTCCCCACTCGTGTCCTTGCTTGTGCCCTCGGCTGTGTCCCCCCACCCCGCGCTGTGCTCCCCGTTGTGGCTCCCGTTTTACCCCTCGTTTTATCCCCTGCTTCCCCGCACTGTGTCCCAGCCCTGTGCCCGCTCGTGTCCCCCGACGCGCTCCTGCTGGTGGCCGCAGCTGGGCTCGCGAAGCTGTGCCTTCTCTGAACAAGGCTTGCTTTGCGCCTGTGCTTAGCTAACTGCGCCCGCCAGGGCTTTGCGGAGATTTTAGCGCTGTGGATATACACCTAGACTGGAAGCACCGGCAGCTGAGCCATGTACCCTCCTGCTAACAGATCACTAGGGCGAGCTGCGTGCTGGGTCACACCATGTCACTGCTGGGAAATGGGGACAGTCAGCGTCTTCCTCCTGCCCGGGCCACCTGAGGTCAGGGCGGCAGGTACCGTCAGGGCTGGCTCGTGGGACCCCTGAAAATGCTGTTGCTGAAACTGTGGCTTCGGGCCATCATATGTCAGAATAACACGTCGCTTGTGCTGCAAGGAGGGGCAACGCCTGCACTGTGAATCACAGCTCGGCGGCCGGGACCCACCGCGTACAGACACCGAATACAGTGCAAGTCTGGGTCTAGAAAACTTGTGTTAATTTAATGTTATCGTTGGCCTTCACTCACAGGGCTTCCAAATCAGATTCCTTAACACAGCCCAGCACAATAGCGTGTATTGCAAGTTCTTGCTTTTCCATCCGGGCTGTGGTTTATTTGTAGGAGGTGAAGGGCCGGGAGGAAGGCAGGGAGCAGCCCTTCCCTTCGTGTATCTGTATGCATCACAGATCTCAAACTCCCGGATTGCTTCACTAACCACAAATGCATTCTTTCATCTGCTGCTGGCCAAGAGCCTACGCCCCTTCCTCTCAGATGCAGATCTTACCTTGGTGATCCAAGCCTTTGTCATCTCTAAATCGATAGGGCCGAGCTGCTGCGAAGGCCACCTGGAAGCTCAGGGTAGGGCCGAAAGCAGATTTCCTTCAATGTGGGGGAGCTTGGTAGGAACATAATACAGGGCCAGGAAGCAGCCTCTAACTACCTGCTTGGAAACCCTGTAAAAGGCAGCACATTTATATATTATCTCCTGGTTGATTCAGAATAACTCTGCAGAAAAAGTCAATTGTGATTCAAACCCAGCCAGTGGCAAGAGCATCTCCTGCAGCGTTCAGAGACCCTGTTACACCTTTGCTCGTAGACTCGGCAGGTCTAGCTTCAGCCTCCAAACACTGGAGCTTGTTCTGCTCTTTGCTGCTGGGTTGCAGACACAACGCATGCCCTGCTCGGCCCTTTGCTAGCAGTCAGCTGCCTTGCTGGGAGCTGAAGGGACCCCAAAGGGACCCTCACCTGGCTAAATGCCTCCCCAGGGGGAGGGGAGGTGGCCCCTTGGCATGCAGGCGGATGGCTACTGGTACTGGACACTCTCTCCCCCCCCTTTTGCTGGCTGACACATCCCAGTTTGTAGGTCGGAGGAAAAGCCACGCTGCTGGCTGGTCACCGGCTGCGCCCAGCCCCATCCTTGGCTTCGCCCCACGCTGTGTGCAGGCAGTTCCTCGTTTCTGGCAGTGAGACGCTCCCCTCCCACTCCTCCACCAGCTGCTGGGATGTCAGCGTTTGCCTCACAGCCCAAGGTCTGTCCCGGGGTGAGCGCGGTCACAGCGAGGCAGGCGGCACGCAGAGGACCAGCATGACCCGCGTGCTGTCGGACTCCCTGGGACCGTGGCAGGCTGGGAGTGACCCGTGCTGCAGGCTTCACTCTTGCTCCTCTGGGCCGACCCGTAGCCCCTCTGCCACGCTCGTGCTAAGCAAGCGTTTCCTTTGAGCTTCCGCCAAGTCCTTGCAGGAGACTCGCAGCTCGTGGTTGGACGGGGGCTTTGAAGCCATTTGTTCCCGCTAGAAGCAACATTGCCAGCCCCCAAATATGCAAGACCACCAAGTTTTACCCCAGAAGCACCAGCTTTTCAGTACAGTACATGCTGCCTGCCAGCACAGCCCTGTCCCCTGAAACGCACTGAAGCCCCAGGCATGAACGACTATCCCACCAGCGAGGCTGACTCTGGAGGCCGGCGCAGCAGAGGGCACGGGCATTACCCTTCGCAGCAAGCTCCTGCAGCACTCCCGCACCCCAGTGGCTCGGTCCGAGTGGCCGTACCACAGGTGCACTGCCAGGGCCGCCGCCAGCCTCCATGCAAGGCTTTGCGTTTCCCAGCTAGGAAAAGTGGTCAGCGCTGGGACCGCGCTATGGTCCTGCCTGTTCCCGAGACCACCCATTAACAGCAAGACAAACAGACCCTCGGGGAGCCAGCGCATAATGAAAACAGTGGCTGGTAAATCCCTGCATGGTTGCAGTGACGGCCTGTTTCCTACCATTCCCACAAGGGTCAGGGAAACCCTTTTCCAGCAGCAGGTGATTCACTTTCTAGCAAGCAGCTGGAAGCAACCAGAGGAAAAACAGTGAGACGACCCTGGCTTCAGCACAAAGCCCGGTGTAAGCTCTGTTGTGTTACTTCCCTTCTTGATTGCCTTTCTCCCCTCCCACATGCTGATAACCATGATATTTATTTGTAAATAGATGCTTCCTCATTTGCAATAATCCTCCCACTCCTGGCATGAATCACTTGTGGAAGCAATTGCTGCCTCCGCAAAAACTGGAATTATAGCAATTCTGAGTGAATCAGGGCAAATTAACAAAGCTGGTTAAGGGTGGGGGGCAGAGGAAGAACACTTCATGAAGAAAGAATAGCCAGGTAAAATGGGGGACAGTAACTTGAATGGAATTTGGAGCTAATCTAGAGTCCTAGAAAGCTGGCCATGAAGCGTGTATAAGTTATAATAAAAGACAGACCTTTCATCCACACACCTCGAGATGCTCTACAAAGGAAAAACAACATCGTAATAGGGCAACCACCCCTCCGGCTTTTTGGTCCTATGACAGAACTGGGTGACTGGAGAAAGGCTCTGTTTTGGTTAAAAGGAAGAAAGAAAAAAAAAGAAGAAAAAGGTTAATCCCCTGCCCTGTTTTCAAACAATCACCCTTAAATCCCTTTTAAAAGGAGGAGCAATTTTGCAAGTGAATATATTGGTTTTCACATAATAAAATCTAACAAACACTTTCCAGATGGCTACAGAGAGCTGACTGAGGCCACCTGCAAGTCAACAGCGGCGAAGAGCAAACGCAGCTCCCGTGAGCCCCAGCACAACATTCCTTGCTCTCTCCCTGCAGATTTTGGGCTAGGAACATGTCAGTAGATACAGCTCAAAAAGAGGACCCAGGACCCCCGCAGGCCTCCTCACAGGGGACCTCCCAAAGTGGCATTCAGGCTGCTTCCAAACCCTTCTTGCTGCCCTTGGCACCCGCCAGCTTGCAGATGCTTTTCCAGACAGTGAAATATGACTCCTAAAACTGAGCTAAATCCACTGGCTCACTACACCCAGGAAATGGTGACATATTGGTGGCTTCTCATCTGCCAACACTTGCCAGCACTGCAACCTATTGCCTGCTCCATCCTCAGAGTTTTAACACAGATTCAAGATTTTCATAGAGTTCCCACTGATTAAAAAAAACACAAAAAAAATATTTAATAGTTTTTCCCAGTTGTTGGTAGTGCACAGCTAATGCTAGAAGCCTGTACGTTTTTTTCTTTTTCAAATAGCTCTTTGTGGCTTGTTCTGGATTTTGAGATCAATTTTTTTTTAATCCCCAAAAGTTAATTGAAATTGGGAGGCAGATTCTGCCTTGCTTGAAGCTATGCCTGTAAAAGGTTAATTAAATCTGGCTACGGACTGCTGTGATAATAAGAAACTCTGAGCCTCCTTCTCCAAAAGAAGTTAGTTTCTAAGCTTTGTGGGGCAGAGAAAGACACAAAAGTACAGGCTGGATCTTCAGCAGAGACCAGCAGGCAACTGGCAGACTATAATGCTTGACTTTTGTAACAGATAAAGCAATTTAAGACAAAATCCTGATTTTCTTTTTGTTGTTTTTTTCCAGATTTTTTTTTTTTACTTGTATTTTATGATGGGACTAGCTGAGGGGCATCTTGGCGCAGGTCTAAAAAGGGATCATTTAAAAAAAAAAGCTCACCTTTCAAAAAGTAGGAACATTAGTGACATTCTAGTGACATTCGGTCTTTATTTGTTACGCTTTCCTTTGGCTTTCATCATTCCAGCTCTCTGCCTCCGTACGGTTACTGAGGCTGTAGGACAACAGTTAGACCTCTTTGGTTTCACAGAAGCTGCAATGGTCCATGAGAAATTCAAAGTAACGGTAAAGCAGAGCACAAATTCAGCAGATATTTTAAGTGATTACCTGACGGAAAACGCACCCTGTGCCTACGTGGAGCATAAGCCACAAGGAGCACTTAAGACTCACTTAAGCCCCTACAATGTAAGTGGAATATTGCTGGCTTGTGGCACAAAAGTGAATTTCGCTGTATGGAGTAATCACTCAACAAGGACGATCTGCTCATTGATGTCTGCGACAGAGATTCCTTTAATCTCTACTTAAAATATTCTGACCTGGTGGCCAAAAGGGAAAAAAAGCCCATCTATATACTGTCCTGAAGCAGCATTTAACAAGGGGGTTGTGTGTTTGTGTCCAGCATAAAAGACTCCGGCCATGTGTTTATTTTGGATTATGAATGTGAAAATTAGGAAAAGCAAAAACATTAAGGTTTGCACTCTCCACCCCTTTCCCCAATTTCTCACACAAAAACAAATTGTAGCTGACTAGATGTTTTTGGCTTCCACTTTGAACAAAAATCAATCAGGCTGCAGCAGCCAATGGAGTTGTAAGTCATCCCCCTGTTTATTTTCTTAATGTATGGTTTCAGGATAAGTTAAATATTATGCCAAAGATCAGCCACTAACTGTTGCTGCATTGTCTGCTTGTGAGTTCACGTTTCCCTCCCGTAGGCCCTTGCGAGTCCGGGGAGCACGGGCTCCCCGCTAAACCCTGCAAGGCTGGAAAGCGCCCACGGTGCTCCGGCACTGCACAGCACCCTCCGCCCCGTCCCCAGGTCGGCTATGCCGCTCCCATCCTTTCCCATGGCCTTGAAGGAGCACCCGTTGCCTTTGCCCACTCCGTAACAGCTGCCAGTGGCTCTAATCTGGGTTGCCCATATATACAAAACTGCACAAGCCTGCTGCTAGCTTGTGTTTGGCTTGAAGCACGTTCCTCCAGCCTCTCTGACAGCTTCCTCCGGCAGGTAATCCGCCTGCTGGTTAAAAATGTGGGCCTTATTCGATTTTTTCCTGGCTTTATCTTACAGCCACCAGTTCTGGTTTTTCTGTCAGCTTAAAAGGCTCTTTCATTCCCTGTATTTTTCACTGTGAAAGTACGTTTTATTCAAAGGTTTTTTGTTTTTTGTTGTTTTTTTCTTTAAATCAACTTACTGGGGTTTTGTGTCCTGCCAGACATTTTCCTTAGCTCCCCAAATTATTTTTATGGACCTTCTTTGGAGAAGGCCTACACAAATTGAGAAATTTTTCACCTATAGGCTCTCCAGTTCAAGTCTGGCCCATGTCATCACCCCTAAAAAGGTCTTTGTTGGCTGTATTAATGAAGCTGGTTTCAGGCTGGCACCTCCTGGGCTAGTGTCAATAGTGGAATGAACCGGTTAGCAAAAGATTATATTATATATATATTTATCTTTATCCAGCAATAGTGTGGGTGGAATAAGAGTTGCCCAGCGTGATTCAGAGCTAGCAAAAAGTCTTAGTCTGAGCTAGCAAACAGGGAGAGCAGAGAGGGCTTGTTCTGTGCAGGCAGGACCTAGAGCCCATGCACAGAGAGTCTCTTCTAGAGCTAAGAGGTTGCTGCCTGTCAGGTCCCTCTGCCAGGTGTTTTGGCCGCCACAGATTTACAGGCTCTCTGTAACCCACTGTGGTTGCAAGGAGCCACGTCCATTCACACCACAGATGGCTGCATGACACAAGGGCCATTCAGCTCTAGTGACAAGCAACGTGCCCAACGCTTGAGCAGCGCTCCCAACTGCACGTCTCTCTGTGCCCTTAAAACTCCTGAGGCTACACTGTTGTTTTCCCCAAGTGCCTGGGTGTCTGGGCTAGTTTGGGGATCGTTTCACAGGGCTGGTCTGCAGGGTGACCCCACAAACAGCAACAGCACAGAACAAGAACAAGAGGAGCAAGAAGGGCAGAAGAGCTTTAAGCTAGCTTTGCTGCTACAGCGACACCCCAAACGGCTGCAGAGTGCACCGGGAAGGTGCCAGGAGGTTTGGGATACCCTCACAGTGCAGGTGGGACCCAACAGACAAGACATCCAAGGCATTTACCTATGAAATACAGGTTAGGGAGGCCTTCCCATGCCCTTTCTTTCTCCCCAGGCCACCAGAGCAGGGGAAAGGGACCTCAATGTTCATCAGAAAAAAACAAAACAAACCCAAAAAACACCATACTGAAGTCAGGCCCTACGGCAGCCTGTGGCTGAACAGAGGCCTTCAGTCTCCAGGCCATTAATCCAACAGTCACAGAAGGCACTGCAGCAGGTCACAATGCATGGCACATGCCTGAGCTTGATGTATTTGTCCTTGTTCTGCTTGTTTATCTATCATTTGCATTGTGCCTGCCTGGCAGGCTCACTGCCCTGCTCCCATCTACCACCACTGACATGCTTCTTAGAGAGCTGAGTCAGCTAGCACACAGTCTGATCCCCACGCAGCGACCTCCTGGGCATCTAACAAGAGCCAGACCTGGGGCAGAGCCAGATCCCTGGAGCCAGGAGCCTTTGGATATCATCAGTACAACTGGGCCCTCCATTCCTCCAGAGCCCCCGCACCCACAGCCTCCCAGCTGCACCAGAGCATGCAAAGAAAACATGAGGCCATCTGGGAAGGAAATGAGCCACACTGTGCTCAGGAACGTGGGAAAGCAAATACGTCTCCCTCCAACAAGTTTCCCTGGGGTTAGACTCCCTAATGCGATATGCGACCCCACCTCCCACAGGGATGACTCATCCACCACCTTTGGAAGAGAAAAAGAAGGTGAATGATTGCAGAGCCTGGGAGCTTTTGAGATGATCCGGGAGCCAGGAGGAGACACGCATGACTAAGCCCGGCAGGAATGACAGGAATTCATTCTGCCAGCTGTACCTGCCCAGGGAAATCACACACAGGTATAACAGGTCCAGTTGTTCTCTGCTGCCATAACTCCTCCAGGATGAGAGACCCTGGAGGGGATCAGATGATCCCAAGCATCTGAAGATCCTCCGAGACCTTGCAGCATGTAACACCTCCCTTTCTCAAGGGAAACAAACCCCAGGAGGGGGAAGGCTGAGATTTGCACCAAACCACAAGTAGTCAAAGCAGACTTTTACCCTGCCTTTAGACCCTGTAGCTTTGTATCTAACTGTAACAGGCTTAAATGCTCTGGATTTGGCTCATAAGGGAGCAGCAATGAGACTGGAGTAAATCTATGGATGGGGGGGAACGGAGAGATGTGAAGGGGCAGTAGCCATCCTTGGCAACGCCAATCTCATTCAACATCTTCTGGCCAGGGGCAGACTTGTTGGTTACCTCCACCAGCACCTCCATCTCTCTTGGTTAGCAGATTGTGGCTCACTGGGGTTGGGGCTGCCAGGGACAGCGGGAGGACTGAGCCACCTGCAAAACACAAAAGGTGACACAGCAAGACTAGGAAGGAGGCAGCGGTTAGAAGCTCCCTCCACAGCCCCCGGGGCTGAGACGCACCGTTCAGCCTGCCACAGAGGCTGCCAAGGGGGCAGGCAGGAGGGAGCTGTGCCCACCCCCTGGCACCTTGTGCTGAAGGAGACGTGCTCACTGCAGGCACGGTCCCCTCTGCGGGTGCTGCAGCAAGGTGGTAACGCATGCATGAGGAGCTGCGGTGCCAGTCACTGCGGGTCAGTCAGTGCCCTCCTCGAGGAACCTCTGAGACACATTTTAAAGCAGTAATTATAACCTCTGCAGGGCATATCACGCCTCAGTAAAGATCTCCAGGACCAACGACCCAGCGACAACCAAGGCAGTTTACAACCGCTATGAGACTGAGCAGGGTGGGCTATTCTGGCTGCAGCCAGTGTCAAAGCTTGCAGCGCAGTGGTGACTCGCAGCCTGAACATTTTGTTTGTGGAACCTAGTACTGAGTCTTATTAATTACTGCACAGCAAATGGGACCAAGCCCATGTTGTTTGTAAGGGGATGGAGCCCTCCTGCCTGGGACAGATGAAAAGATTCTGCCAAGTGATACAGACCCTGTAAAATGCTTGCCTCTCGGCCAGATCCTCTGTGGCACAGGCCCCATGGCTTAGAGCCAAGGCAGCAGCAAGAAGTAAGATGAAACGCAAACATTTCAGTTGGAAAAGCCAGGGAGACCTGTACTTTGCTCACATGTACACAGAACTTGACAACACTGAGCTGATTTTGCTCAGCTGCAAAACAAAACTCACCGCTGGGCTTGCTCCAAGCCTGGAAATTTTCAACTGCAGGGAACAGATTTGACAAAGTTGAGAGTAACTGATACTGGTGGTGCATGTGCACACATCTGTGTATGCATGCCTGCACAAAGTTGCATGGAAATCTGCACAAACGGTGCAGCTGGCTCTGCCGTCATTAGCACAAAGGACAACACACGCTCCCATGGACATGAGTCAGGGCCAGTCATTTCAGGCTGGACTCTGACATTTACACATTACACAGAAGCACAACTCAGCAACTGAGGGTCCTTCTTGGGGAACCACGGTGCCTTCAGCTGATGCAAAAAGAGGAATTCAGGCAGGGAGAAGGCAATTAGTTTTCTGGGGATAATTTCTATTTCAGGGTGAAGTCATCAAGCGTTTGCGTGTAGTGACATTGCAGCTCAGCTGGATGATGGCATTTCTACCAGGGTGGCTTGTTTCACAACAAGATCTGCTCTGAGTAACCACCGTTTTCAGTGTCTACTCCAGCTTCCCCTTGAAACAGCCTGTGTGAAATGCCATGAATACTCCTTGCTTTTGTTTTCCTACCATAGAAATGGTAATGGAGACCCTTCATCTTCTTGAGGGGTGGTTGACTGGCAGACATAATTCTAGGATCAGACCTGAGCGATTGCAGTTCTCCGGTCCTGACTTGAACTATTCTTGGAACACAAAGCTGTAGTTCCTCTGACTATGCAATATAGTTCACATGAACCTGCTACAAAATTCATAGAGAGGATCTCAAAAGCACAGACGGTATCAGGAGCAACTAAATAATAAAAAAAATAATCTTTTCTTCTCCCCCCATATCTTTAAAAGGCTCAATAACAAGAAGTTCACTGCCTCCGTCAGGGCTCTTAGATAGTCATCTGAGGCTGACAGCTCTGCTTGGGTGAAGGCAGAAATTCAACATGCTCTTTTGCGAACGTGCAGTGGTTACAGGCCGAACAACACCAGCCATCCCTAGCTGATGGCTTGGCCTTCATCAGAGGCAGTCATTTAAAACCACTGAAAAGAAACCGGAGCACAAAATGCTGCTCAGAGCATCACAAAGGAGGCCTGACGTCAGTACGCTGGGAGGTGAAAGGCTCCGGGCCAAGAGAAGGGAAGCTGTGTTTGAAAAATGACAATTTCTGTCTAGGAAATGCACGGTTGTGAAAGGAGCCCTTCTTCATGGCTCTCCAGGAGCCAGGGCACAGAACAAGAAAAGCCTTTGAATAGTTATGTAAACTATTCGGCAGGCTGCCAGTGAGAGTTTGCAGAAGCCCAGCGGAAAAATTTATCTGCACGCTCAATTGGGAAGTTCAGAACACATCCTAACGCCGCTGACAATCTCGGGAGGCAGCCTCCAGGGCCCGATTTCCTTTTCCAGGGGAAAGGAAAAGACCAGGTCCTGCAAGGGTTGACAAAATGCTCCTGCTTTTCATTTAAGGGCTCCCACTTGACTTCACACCCCATTCACAGGTGTAAGTAATGGCAAGATGCCCATGCCAGGAACAGTTTCTGTCTCACATCAGGAAGGCAATAAGGTCAATGCACGTAAATACAGTCTGGCACCGAGCACTCTTCAAATGGGACTGAGGCCTGGTGTGCCAGAGCCAACACGAGGTGAGCAGTCAGTTCTACAAGAAAACACTGGAGAAGATGAAAACGGGGCAGGGGTGGGGGGAAAACTGTTTAGATCATACATTCCTCTGATCAGCATCTTCTGCAGGTTTGCCCTGCACCTAACAACACATCTCAGGGCTACTGGCACCCATTTCACCATTAATGTGTCTGGAGACAGCATCCTATTATAAATACAGTTTGTTCCAAGTAAGATACCAAAGGTGCATTTAAAAGAGAATGATGGTACAATATGCATTCAATCTCAGCTCAATAAAGCACTAAAGCTCCCCCAAAAAGGAGCTTCTGCCTGTTGGGCTCCCCAGGTACATACACAGTTTGCACAATTCCATGTTGCCAACATTCAGATGATACTAAAATGCCAGACATAGCTAGACAGAGAGACAGGGAACAGCAAAGAGCATCCAATTCCTTCCTTTGCTGAATGAGGGCCCCCAGGAACACCTGTGCTTTTGGCTCAGTTGAACAAAGATTACTTTCCATAAAACTCAGCTTTCACAATTCTCATTTTTTCCTCTCACATTTGCTCCTCCAAATACCATATGGAATTAAATACAGAATGATAGAAATTAAGAGATAAAAGAAGATCTGGCAGGCTGCCTAGCTAACTCTACTTAGGACTGCTAATGAGAAAGCAGAAATAAAATCTTTTGCTCATCTGTGATGCATGGAAGAAAGCAAAGTAATGCTTCTCAGGGTCTTAAAACTCCAGTTTTACTGAAAGGGGAACCAAGCAGGGCCAGAGAGGGGCCTTGACGTGGCTAACGGTAACCAGCTCATCCTAAGGCTCAGTGCCGGTCTGAACTCACTGACCTCACCAAGAGAAGCTCAACTCTTTGCTGCTTGGCCAAGTCCCTTAGACAGGAACCCAGGACCTGACAGAATTTAGCAGGGGTGAAACAGCTGTTCAGGGGTGCATTTGGGCCTGGCCAGCTGCCTTGCATGGCCAGAAACTCCCTACAGGGCAGCTCTCCCCCCAGCTCCCCAACCTTTGCCCACTACCAGCGCTCTGGGAACCTGCCCACACAGAGCCCCTGCACCAGGAGCTGCTACCTTGCAACAGGACACCGTGGGACAAGCCCATGCTCCAAGAGTGACAGCACAGAAACACGCAGGCACCAAACACAAGGGACCAAGAGGTTCAAACCAGAACCCTTTCTGCCCCTTCAGGCCCAGAGATTTACAGTCCCAGCCTTGGAAATCAGAGGGCTTTCCACAGGAATAACAGACAACAACTACTCCAGCAGTGTAAGGCGAGCAGCCAAGAACTGTGCAAACCCCTGCCCATTTCCAGGGTGCAGGTGTCTGTGCAGGGAACAGAATAACCCCAAAATGCAGGGCCCACTGCTGGACCCAAGGCAGTCCCAGGGCCCTGCATGTAGCGGGATGCTAAGAGAATGGTGCCATCTCCTGGCATCGCAGGGCGCTTCCCAGCTGGCAATCACACCTCAGACCAGCAGGGACCAAGGATGCTTGTCACTGCAAAGGACCCAGCTCGGCAGCTCAGGCAGGGACCGCCGAGCCCAGCTGCCTATGTCCCTGGGGGGACATACTGCACTAGCTGTTAATGCATGGCGGCGGATGCTCATGTGACTGACACCTGCCTGTAAGGAGGCTCTGACAGTCATGGAGCAGGAGAGAAGCCGAGACCGGGAGGCAGTGGATGCGTGCAGAATGAAAGAGAGCGAGACCCACCAGCATTCATCGGGATACAAGAGACCTGCCAGGGCATGCTGAGTGGACCTGGGGATATCGATGTTCTCTCAATTCTCTGTACAGAAAACAGGCAAATGCACCTCATGGCACCTGGCCTGGTACCTGCACGCATGGACGCTTGTTTCCAGTCAGCAACACCCTCACACCACTCCGTCACCCCCACAGACTGCTGCCCGCCTTGCCCAGGGAGAGCAGAACTCCGATCCTTTTATCGGCAGGGAAACTGAGGCACAGAGCAGTGACACAGGTGGCCCGTGACCGCCTGCCTAACAAGGGAGCTGCAGGGTCCCTCCCACCAGCTCTGCAGCACGGGGTTGTGTGACCCAGGGGCACCGGGGAACCCGCCACCACGTCTGCCTCTGAGCTGCAGAGCCAAACCGCAAACATGCGTCGCCGGCATTTTATCTCACCCACCTCTCCGCGAAGCCGTTCCACCTCCTCGCAAGGCCCTCTTGTGAGTCAGCTTAGGCCAGCGGAACATTAAGGTCAAGTGGGCTGAAAGAGAGCATATTGTGGCAGAAACAAAAGGAGAGAATTGTAGCCTAGGCAGCTCAGCGCATGGCTGTGCACGAATGAGACTTAAAGGGGCAGGTTCTGCCCCCCTCAGTTCGGGCCAGAAGCAGATGAATTGTTCTCTTAGACTCACTGAGGCCTGAAGCAGACAAAGAAGTGACACTGGGAACAAGACCGTCTTCCATCATACATTTATATTTGCATTCACCTCGGAGTAGAAATCCTAGTCTTCATTAAGCACAACTTCACAAATGTGACCAAATGGTGGGATTTATGGTTCAATAGCAAAACTGCAAAAAGCTAAGGAAAAACAGATTTCAAGCTTTTTAGTTCAGGCTGAAACAAAACAGGCATCTGTTGGGTTTTCAGGGAAATGAAAAACCCCCACCAAGCACACAGAGCTACAGGTCAGCCTGAAGAGATTACGCTTGCAATTGAAGGTCACGTTCAGGTTCTGTCCTCTGCTTAATTTCCTCAGTTTTGCTTCAGGGCTGTTTCCAAGTGAAAAACTGTTTTGAAACAATCGAAATGCTCCGCTCCTAAATCTCAGCCCAAAACAGGGGAGCATTTCCAAAATGCATATTTTTAATTGTCAAATTGGAATGTTTTGACATTTACAAGTATTTTTCCCCTCTTTGGCCAAGACTATTTGTTGAACTAAATCCAGCTTCACTAACAATTTTGGTCCTTTTTCCAAGGAACGTACATTGTGTGGAAACAGAATAATTACTTATAGTACAGAGCCAAATAATTCACCTCTCCACACTGATTTAAAAGTCATAAGAATCTGTTCCCTTAATATTTTTGCAAAGCCTATAAATTGTCAGATATGTAAAAAGCCCTGGAGACAGGCTAGCCCCCTACAGACCCCTTTTAAGGAATTGTTTTCATGCATGAATAATGAAAAAATTTTTCTTTTTGCTTTCTTTCCTCATAAAAACTTGCTTTAAAGATCTGAAGAGCTCTTAAGAATGCATAAGGCTACAGTATTTCCTATTTAGATTAGATTTAGAAAATTGCCTATGTAGCATGGCTAGTGTTAAGCAATTTCTTCCTCTAGATTAATTTCTGGAGAACTCACAGCCAGCATTGATTGTATCAAAAGGCACTCATTCATTTGAGGGATCCTAACCGACTCAGCAGAGCTGCTCTGGGTTTACTGCTGGGATCCGAATCCCACCTCTACGTTGCCATCCATGTTCAGTGGGACAGCCAAGAATTATCCTTCTGATCACAACAAGCTTTACCAGCATTTTTAAATGCAGCTTTTGAGCTCTGCTGCAAAGAGCTGATACATTAGCTTACATAATGGATTTGCAGATCCTATACATAGTCTTTTTAGGGAGAATGGGTTAGATTGCCATAGTTCTTCATCAGACATGCAGGGCAAAAAGGGAAAGCTACTTCGTTCAATTGCGGGTACATTGCTGGTAAAAGTAGAAAATACCGATGGCAAACTATGGATCTCCTGCTCTGCCCCTTTACCTAGCACAAATGCTCCCTGCAGTATTTCTACTACAGCTTTGAAGAGATTAGTTCTCACCCATGCACGAGTTTCCTAATAGTAATCTCAGCTTCTCTTGTTTAATTGCTTTCTGCCATTCTTACGAATCATCCTCCAGATTCAGGGTATATTTCCTACCATTAAATGAGTATCACTTATAAGCCCAAGAGATCCAGATATAATAAGTATTGCTGTTAATCAGTTCTAATATACACTGACATTCGCAATGTGTTTATCTTATTTAGAAAGACCTTTTCACACTTCAGACTATTCATGCATGCAGCTTTCCTGCTTCTCAGTTAACTCTTCTGTTTCATCAGTCCATGACTGCTTGACCACAGCATAAAAAAAGGAGTTTCCATATCCCTCTGACACTCACATACTAGTGGCTTTAGCATTTCTACTGAAGAGATGAAGAACAAAAATTGAGAGCACAAGAGAATCAGGCTAACGACAGCATGGGACTAGCAGCAAACTGAGCTCTTCTGTTCCCAAGCCAAGCGTCCTTGGGAACACAGTAACTCAGAACCAACTAAACTCTCCTTCCAAGACAGCGCTCATACAAAATAGCTCATGGGATCCCCAAGAAACAATATTTACTCTCTGAAATGCAGCTTACTGCATACATGCCTCTAGCCAGAAGAAGGGCAAAGTCCATTGCCAGTAACTCTCTGGACTGCCCCAAACACAGGCTGTTCCTGTATTGCCATAACAGCACACAAACCCTCCCCTGCCACCTAGCAGAGCTCACCACCACCTGCAAAAAAAGCAATGCAGGACAGTTAAGCTTATTCCAATTAAACCTTAAGGGTATAACCTAATTCAAAGGAGTAAATGTAAAACAAGCTGGGTACAGGAAACTCAGCTACCATGCCACAAATCAGCAGCAGGGTAACAACCATTTTCAGAACCATTTCTGTTATACAGACCCATAGCAAAGTCAGGTCCTAAGCGCATAAGTTAAGATTCACTCAGGCAAAGCTGTTCCTCCCTTACCCCAGCACAACAGCAAAGAAAGCCAGACTGACTAGGAAGACAGACAACATAAAAGGCTAACAAACTACAGAACAAACTCTTCACTGTAACAAGTAACTGAATTCCCCCTCTAGGGTTTCAGAGCTCAGTGTTGATTTATGGCCCATGAGAGCTAGCTGATGACTAGTATTGTATTTCTAACAGCCACCTAGCAAGTGTTTGGCTAATTATAGCACTAATAAAGATGTGGAGCAATTAGCTTGAAAAATGGGTCAGGTGATTGAATGAAGCACAGACCTCAGATAAATACTTGCAGGATTAGATGTTGAGGAAGGTGGGGAGGGAGTTAACGCTTTTATTAAGGTTTTCAGTGTGTCCTCTCCAGTTTCCAGTAGCTGAATGAGAAATTCAACCACATTTTACATAAAAGTTTAAAGTATCTGTGCAGAAGCTCCCCCACAAAGCTACATGATTCAGGAAAGTTTTCCCAATTATTCTGCAGCACTAACACTGATGTTAGGCGCAGTGCTTAGGCCCAGCACAGATCTACAAGAGTCACGTGCTAAGAAGGAAGGCACAACGCAGAGTGTGGTCAGAGACTGAGTCTTGTGCTGTGAGAATGGCCGAGAAAGGGAGGAAGACAAGGCTGTAAAGGGTCAGGGTCATATGCCAGGGCAAGGGATTAGGCTCTGGGCAGTTCCAACTTCTCGGAGTTTCTTGAGCAGCAATATCTGCCCACCTCTGAGGAGACACTGGATATGCAGGCTGCTCTGAAGGAGGAGGAGCAATGTCAAAATGCAACTCTCCAGGCCCCAGGAGCTCCTGTCCCTCAGAAGGGGTGCAGAGGTGGTGTTGGCCCAGTGTTGCTTGGAGGGACACCTGGAGCTGAAGAACATCTGGTAAACATTACTCCTGTTGTGTCCAGTGTAACTAATCCTAGCACTGCAGATCCAAACAGCAGAAATGGAATCAATTCCAGCTTAGGGGCTTCCGCACCATGAGTCAGTGTTTGATCATGTGCGTGTTTGTGTGTGGGTGTGAGATGCAGTACTAAAGATACCTACGCTTCCAGGAAGTGAAATGTTAATAAATACAACCCTTTTGTATATTAGGAGGGATTGTTTTATCATGCCTGGCGAGGGTTAACTCAGAGTCTTCGTCCTTCAAAAGGGTATGGAGCTTTTGTTCTATTCATATCTGAACAATGAAAGCTTTTTCCCCCTATTAGATCTGTACATATGACCCCAGGTCATGAAGGGGGTAACGAATGGTAAACACCAGCACTGTGAGTGCTGGTGAGCAATAATCTTCAGCCAAAGTGAGAGCAAAACCAATACAGCAGGAGAAATATTTGATCATCCTCCTTTCTTGCCGCATCCAGATTAAATTTTTTCTGCAACAACTAAAGAAAGGTTAAAGCCATGTCCAGAAGCCTGAGAGAAACAGTTTGTAAGGAGGGAAATCAGTGAACGCAGTCCTGAACAATGGTCTGAACCCAGTGAGGACAGACAGTAGGCCATGTCTCTGCAGCCACGGGAGGAGTGGGCAGGTAGGTGCAACAGCACTGAGAGCTGTCAGGGAATTGCACAGTCCAGGCTGTTTCACTCCCATTTTCTGATACCAGTTTAGCAGTTGAGACTGCAATACTAACAGCATGCTTAACACACATGACTAGGTCAGCTGCCCACCCCAAGTGCCAGGACCTGAGTGCACTAATACACCTTAATTGCCCTGATCAGCTTCACCTGAGGCCTCCACACCACACCCTCCCCACGCATTGGCCAGGAGCTCTATTTAAGCTCACAGGCCCAAGGCCCTTGTCTTTGGTGGAGATGTGCTCTAAGTAAGCCTGTCTCAGGTATGCTTGGTCTTTGTTAATCTGTGTTTGCTGTAGAGCTGCTTTGTGTGATGGTCACTGGGTGGTTAATAGAGCCTCTTACTGTCTCCAGCCTTGCTTTACTTTTTTGCTGGGGACTGTGCTCTGTTGGAGAGGTTTTCTCTGCAATGTTGGGGTCAGTCTTGAGTCCTAATTCATCTCTTCTCATGGAGCAGCCCTGCTTTTGCTGGTACTAGGCACCTATATCCAGGACAGCGTAGAACTCAGCAACAGTGAAGCTGTAGGAAGTATAGGAGTTGCATGCTGGAGCTGATTTCAAGGTGAGAAGTAGGGGGTGTTCCTGGTGTTTCCTAAAGCCTTGGTGGGATGAGAGGCATAAGGCTCAATTACACAGGGAAGTATGTTATTTAGGCCATGAATTACTGGGGGGGTTGGGGGTGAGTATGTAATAACAGCCTCTAAAAATCCTGTGCTGCTTTCTCACTTTATTTTGCTAGTGTAGAAATGGAGGTATGAGAATGGGTTCTGTGTTTTCTGAGGTCTTGTGGGCATAGTGGGAAGGAAGCTGGGTGATTTGGGTGTGTGTGTTTCAGGGCTCTGGCCCTTTATGGCTTTATGGGGTAGACTTTAAGATTATATGAAAGATGCAAACAATTCTGTGGAGATACTTTTAAGCAGGGTGCTAGTTCAGAATTTTCTAGAGAAAGAGGTCATCCTATTTTGATGTTATTGTAGCATGGTGGTGGAATTTCTGTTAGACGAGATGTAAGGAGCTAGTTCCCTTTTCCTTCAAAATGCTTTGCAGTAATATTAAATACCGTTAGATGTCAGTGTGTTCTTAGCTGCAGACTGCAGAACAGTTAGGCTGTTTGGGGGGGATCTAAGCTAGGTTGTTTTGCTCTGTAAGGTAGGTATCAAATACCAGTGCTTTTCTTTCACATAGTGGGTTTTGGGGTGTGATCAGCTCAATTCTATAGTCCTGAAAGTGATTATGAGTGTAAACGTTGTTTTTCTTTAGAAGTGCAAGTTGCTTGGATCATTCTGAGTCTGGTCTTGGCAAGCACTGTAGAGAAATGTCTTGTTTAATGAGCAGAGCTTCCCAGGACCTAGAAAGCAAAGAATATGAAAGTATTTGCAGGGAGAAGGGGTGGCTCTAAATGGTGGGTTACAACAAAAAAGAACAGAAGGGGTGCAAATTCAGAGCTTGTGAGGAAACAAGATTTGAGCGAGAAGTGGCTGGTATTAGATCCATGACTGTGATGAGCATTGCAATCAGAACTTCATTTCTTCTCTCTTATCAGAGGAAAAGCAGAGCAGTCATGCTACTTAAGTGTATGTTAAATAACCTTCTCTAGCAGCTTCTGTACTTGAGCATGTAAAGCAAAAGAGGTATGGTGGAAAGTTATGTAGCAGATAGTCTTTTGGAAGACTTTTGGCAAGAGCAAATTGTTTGTACTCAAGTGAAGTAACAAGTCTGTTCTCTGAGATGCTATTAGTGGTATCCTGAATACCTGTGGTTATCACTGACACATGGTTCTAGCTACCTTCTGTCTCTTGTGTGGCATGTTTGCCAAAGCGTAATTCATCTAGGCACTGACTTTTCCAATGCTGCCATCTCAGAGAAAAAGATTGGATACTCTTCAGCTGGCTGCTTTTGCAGCTAACTTAATGCTAGGGGCTGTAATCCTGCAGGCTGCTAAATGCTTTCTCAAGGTTACTGTAAGCTTCAAAGACTGAGGTTATTGTAAGGCCTAGGCTTGGCCATCCCTAGTACTTAGAAATCATGGCTCAGGCCATGAACTAATCCAAAATAAACCAGAATTCTTCTGGCATACTCTTAAGTGATACTATGAGGTCCTTCTCAACAAACATCAGCATTAGAAATATGAATGAAAATGCCAGCCAAAATCCTTGGTTATTAACTTGATTCTAGGAGCTGGAACTTGAAGAAAAAGCCAGAAGTATTCTTAAAATAGAGCTGGAAACATAATCACATTGTCAAGATGTAATTCTGAAAGTAAGGGTTAATTAACTTTTCTGTATTTTTGAGGACTGCTGCACTGTTTTGGATGGTATGGTTTTCACCATCTGTTTTTTTTCAGCCTGGAAAGTGAAACAATACTGTATTACCATAACAGAGAAGCACCCACCTTTTGAGACTGTGGAAAGAGAAGCATTGTTTTTGCTTTTGTATTTACTAGGAGTTCAGAGAAAATAACTATCACAACAGTTACTTTGGCTGTCACAGGATTAGAACAATATACAACGGTGCATCCTGATGTTTCTTGGCACTTCCCCAGTTAAAAACTTCATGTATGTGGACTTCATGACAGTGGAGTGGAACTGGTAATGGAGGGAGTTGTCTTCATATGCAGAGTAGTTTTGAGACCTACCATCTCCTGAAGGGATGCATTTGTGCTATTTTTTCCACCCACTGCTTGGTATTATCACATTTTGCAGGAGTGTGAAGTATCTGAACAAACAGAGCTTTGAAAAATGCTACAAGCACCACCTACATCTTGCTGCAAATGTCAACAGGAATCAAGAAGTTCATTTTCTATGCAAGCAAAGTCTTCAAAGCAAGCCCCCCTCCTGTTTTAAGCCAAAGGGAAATGCTGCTGACAACTGCATGAGGCTCTGGAAAGGCATGGCTGGGAGAAACAAAGGAATGTAAATTTTGCCTAGGCATCTAGCACTCTTTCATTAGGTGGCTTGGATCTCTTGGTTTCTGACAAACCTTGTTTTTGAATGTCTGAACCCTAATTTATCTTTAGATGGCCATGTATGAATGTGAGTCCCCTTTCAGGACTCAGCCTGCTACTGGAGACTCCTTCCTGTCTTATGTTTGGTTGAGGGTTGCAAATTCTATGTTTTGGCTTGTGCTGCAGGTAGGTGAAGGCTGGCTGGCAATGCTAGGGTTTAATGGTTACTAGGAGGTGATCTAGAGAGCAAGCAACATGTTGCCTGTCATGAAAATTTAAGTCCTTGCGAGACAAGCCCAAGTACTGTTGGTGGGATGGCTGGGAAGTGGGGATTATGTGGAGAGAATGCTTTTTAGTGAACATTTGTAGGCATGCTGGACCTAGTGGGGAGAGATGGCTGCCTTGGATATATGGAGTAGCATGCAGGAGAAGCAGAACAGAGGAGGGAGTAAAAGAGCATAGGGTGATTGAACTGAGATTTCTGGGGAGGAATGAGAGAACAGGTGTATTTACATATAGGGCATATTAAGAGAGGTGGAGGAACCTGAATCTGGAGTAAACCAGTGTTGGTCAGATGCAACCTATGGGGCATGACAGCATTTCAGTAGTTTTGGTTTGGGTCATGGCAACAGCATGAGTAATGCACTTTGTTAATTCAAACCTGCTTCTGGAAACTGAGGGATGCTTGAGAGCACTGCTTCTGCCCTGTGGGAAGGGACTGCAGCCCTTCTGCTCCTGTTTGATGTGCCCTGTTCCCTTTGATGTGTCTGAGTGAGCTCTGATAAGGACTAGCAGCTTCTGGCAATAGTGCTGGGGAAATGAAACTTCCCAGATCTTGAGAACATATAGCAAAAAAAGTGTGAAATTGAAATGACAAGGTTATTCAGGTCATTTCTTTAAAGATAATGTTAGCCTGGATAGGTGGCAAGTAAGGAGAGCAACTAAGACTCCTTTTCGAATGAGGTGGATTTATACAACATCTTCTATTTAAATCCCAAAGCACTTCTCAATTCATGTACCAAAGTTTTCATGGGCATACATGCACTAGTTGCTTTTTACCTCAGTTTTCTCCTCTGTCTTTAAGTTCTGAGTTACAAAGACTTGGCCCTTGTGAAGCCATATAACATTGTCCCCTAAGGGGTGGAGTGGGGGGTGATGGTAGTGTTTCATGGACCTTTTTTGCTAGTTCCGCTGACTTTCTGGTCATGACACAGGTGTTGGCAGAGTTGGAGCTAGCATCCTGAAGTCCTGGCTCCCAGGCCCATGACTGGATGAAACTCCTTCCTGGCTAAGCTTCTAAAATTCACTAGGAATAAAACCTGGCACTGGCACTTTTCAGCTCCATAATGGTAAAAAGCAACAAGTCAATATGTAACTCATTTTAAAGGAGGATTTGGACCTCAGCATGAAGACATAGAAGAGCTTAATCCTGTAGCTGTAAGGCATAATTGACCTGTTTCGATGTAGCTGGTATCAGTGCTTCTGTGTCTCTGGAGCTCTAGAGAATTAATTGGTTAAATCATTTTATATGCAGGCTGCTACTTTTGTTGAAGTGGAGATTTGTGGGCAAAATCCAATTGTAAAGAAGCCTTTCAGGATTTTATCAGGAAGAGCCTGGAAAGCAATTGTATTTCATTTAATTTTTTGTATCTGTTATTTGGCAGAGGGTGTTGATTTTTTTTTCTCTCTTTTTAATGACTTGAGAAATGTTTTTGACAGAAGTGAAACAGATGCAGGAAAATGTTTCCCGTCTCTGCTCCATGTGCATTTTTGTCACTGAGATAATATAGCATGACCCTATTGCAAATATGCAGAAGTTACTTAGGAAAAAGGACTAGTAAGTTGCATCTGTTCCATCATCTGTTCCCTTAGGTGGCCTTTTATGCATGGTACTGGTCCTTGATTTTGTACAGCTTGGGAAATTGCTGAGTGTCCTCTAAGAGCGGAAGGCTGAAGGCATGGGTAAGTTCCAAGAAGCTGAACAGGGCAGGTGGAGGTGGTGGGGAGATATGAATGAGGAGGAGACAGGAATGCAAAGAAACTTCTAAAGGACTTTCTACCCTCCATTGCAATGGCATATGCTCCATGGGATGAAGCTATTTCATCCATTCCATTTCAGATGTTGCTGCTACAACAATAATCTACTTTCTGCTTGGCCAGCATGTGCTTTTTGTACAGTAATGCTGCTACTCTGGTGGGAATGTATTCTGTGGGTCAGAAGCCTATCTAAATACTAAAACTATAGATAAATACGAGCTGGAAGCTCTGTCCTGTTAGCAAATAAAAACTTATATTTTGAATTTGTGCTGCAAGGAAGAACAATGTTTAAATAGTTACTTTGTCATCTTCTGGGTGAGAGGGGGGGAATAGGAATGGTACACTGAACTCCTGGGAAAAGTGCTTTAGCTGAAACTGCTGTAATTGCTGGGGGATCTGTATTGTCATTTAACTGCACTGCAGGTACAAGGGATAGAAGAACAAGCCAAAATTATGGCAATGGTGAAAGGAGGCCCAGGAAAATGTTTTGCCCAAGTTACCCAGAAGCAGTGGCAGGAATAGAAACGCAGTATAGGTTAACAGCTTCTGGGGCCCTTGTCTGTTGGGAACAGGGCTTTGAGAGCCCCTGGAATACTACCTTCCCTTACCCACATCTTAGAGCCTGCTCTCTCATATGCTCCCGACTGCTCCAGGAGGACCTCCCTTTCCCAGGGGCACTTGACTCCAGTACATCTGGGAGCAGGTGTATGGGTGAGACTCTGCAGTGGTTCTGGTTGGCACCTGTCATTCCTGCGGTGGGAGTTTCTACTGGAAAGCCCAAGCTAGCAGTAGTTAAAGCATAGTGAGCCTGAGCTATTCCCTGTTTTCCCCCTGTAGCTGTTGCAAGCTCTCATTTCTGTACCTAGTTAATAGCCACTAGAGTGCTGCAGAGAGCTGCTGTTGGAGTTGCAGCCGTTGAAACAAAGTCAGCTTAAGGACTAGGTTCTGCATAGTGGTCTGGTCCTTAAGAACAGACAGAAACAAGCAGTTGTGGGTTTTATCCAGTTTTCCTTAACTGGAAGTGGGAAATTGGAGTGTTGTGATGCAGTCAGTTGAGAAGTGGCATTGATAGTGGGTCAGACCTGGGAGGAAAGCAAGAGATGGAGGCTCTGTTATAAAATCACAAAATAGTTTAGGTTGGTGTCTAGTGCAATCTCCCTGCTCAAAGCAGGGTCAACTAGAGCAGGCTGTTCACAGCCTTGTCCAGTCAGGTTTTGAATATCTCCAAAGGATGGAGACTGCACATCCTCTCTGGGATATGAGTACTTGCCACCTCTGAAAGCAGGTCATTAACTTCTGTTTGTTTCTAGTTTATTTTCTTTTGTCTATCTCTTGTCCAAAGATAAACAAAATAATTTCAAAATTGCTTGAATGCATACTATTCCTCCCCAGAATAGGTGTTATTGCTTCTAGTTAAGTGTTCAGAAATAATACTTTCGGCACAATGCAGTTATTAGAGACGAGAGCAGTGCTTGCTGAATGACTGTCAACAGTGCATACCAATGAGTACCCCCTTAGGCAGGGCAGAAGCAGCTTTGTATTATTCATGTTGCTGTTATTTCTAAACTGTCCTGCCCCAGCTGTCTGAGTCACCTGAGCTAGAGGGGAGCAACTGGAGACAAATGACTTGCAAAGAGGTTGCAGCTAATCAATTTAGGAGCAGCTATCAGGAACAGTATTGAGGGCTTACCAGCTTGGGAAGAGTAGCGAACTGACATGCTTTTTCCTGGGTCTATGCAACATGACAGTTAAAACCTTTGTTTCTAATTGAAGACTCCTTTTTGCTACTTCCTTTCTCCCTAGCTTCAAGTGGGTCTTGAAGGCTAATGTTTAGAACACACTTTTACTTTTAGGTTATCTGGTAGACATATTAAAAAAAACAATAACCCAAGATGTCTTCATTTTTTCTTCTCCAAGCCTTTTTCCATCTTGGATGATGCGTTCTTTGGATCATGGCCTGTCTGTGAAGGCAAGGAAGCATCCTGAGTTAAAGATGATATTTTGGTGCTTGAAATGTAGGTACACACCTGGCACTTCAAGTCCATGCAAACAGACACCTAATTGTGCTTTTGCATTTGGTAAATCCTGCTTTGTACCAATTGCATTTTAA
This sequence comes from Apteryx rowi, assembly GCF_003343035.1. Classification (NCBI taxonomy): domain Eukaryota; kingdom Metazoa; phylum Chordata; class Aves; order Apterygiformes; family Apterygidae; genus Apteryx; species Apteryx rowi. Next base: position 2,832,740 of record NW_020450827.1, on the reverse strand, counting down.
ATACCTATAAACCGGCAATGCTTTTGGGGCATCTCTGAGATGAATTAATGAGTGATGCTGGCTGTAACAGTGAGCTACCTGCCTTGCAAAAGCACCAAATAAAATCCCAGCACATGTCTAACTGCAGGTAAAGGCATCGGTTTGTTTTGTTCCTACTCATGCTATGTCTAAGGCTTGTCTGTGTACTGAACCCTTTCAGAAGGGGGAAAACTGCTTGCTTTCTGCATTTCACAGCCTGTGATGATAAAAATGGCACTCATCAGATATTGTTCCCAGGCTTCTGTGACGGTAGCGAATGGCTTACTTCATGCTGTCTGTTTGCCGCACTCTCTTAGCCAAGCTTGCCGCTGGGGACTCTGGCTTTGCAATGCATTCAGAGTGAAACAGGAGGATCTGCAGTATCAGATATGAGGATGATGGGCAAACATCTGAACACCCAGGTGGGGGGGAAGGAAATTGAATGCTAGTTACCATGGGATTTCCTCCAGTTCTATTTAGATAAAGAACACATGCTTTCTGATGTTACTGCCTATACATTGAAATTGTTTATATTTTTTGAACAGTTTGTGAGGGGATGGCTGAATGAAATAGAATTTTACTGGAAGAAAATAAGACAGCTTTGGCAATTTTCTCCATGTTAATTGACTTTTAATTAACCTGCTAGAAATGTCTTTAATGTTGGTGCCACGTTTAAATATACCTTGTTGCTTTGATCGATTGTGTTATCTCAGTCTTCATAACATGCTGTAGCTTTGTATTCAGTATACCGAGACCTGAATTGTCATTCAGAATTATTAAATCTAAAGTTCTCTCTTTAACAGTAATTAGCATTTAACCAGTTCACTTTAAATATGTAGACTGAGATGTTATTGACTCTCCTTTTGGTAATGCAAAATATGGCTTATCTAAAGCCTTGTTTTTCTACATGGAAAGCTTTGCCATCAGGAGGTAGGTTGGCTTACAGCTACGAATTTGGCTTGTTCCTGGTGCATGGGTACATTTCACAGCTCTTCCTGGTGCCACTTTCTCACTGAGAGGTTGTGTGGTAGGAGACAACATACATGTGCATGTGAGCCCAAGGCTTACAGCTGTCAAAATGTATATGGCCATGGATCTCATCCCCTCTGAGTGGAGGTGGCTGAGTGCTTCTGTCCTTCAGGAAAGCAGCTTATTGAAGCAACTGAAGAGCTGGGGTTTGCTGATTTGCCTCCAAGTTTTACGTAGGCATCTTAATCTGTGGCAGCAGAAGTAATTTTTGTTGACAGATCTTTGAAGTGTGTCTCGGGGCCAAGAATTTTGGGGTGTGAATTGTATTAGCTTGTTTGCACTAGCTAGCATGCAGTGATGTATGACTAAATACTATGGTAGCTGATTATTTCCTGTATATCTGTAGATTTCCCTTTACAGCATGTTAGCGACAGAAGTATTGCGGTTACCAGGGGAATGTTTTTAAAATTATTTAGCTGTCTAAATAAGGTGGTCTAGTGGGCTAAATTCTAGCCTGTAGAGATAGCCCTTGGTGACCTGTAGCTGATTGCTTCATCCCTGACTTGGGTCTAATTCTAATGTTTGGAAGTAGTTTGGAGAGGCAGGTTTCATTCTCAGGTCCTCATGCATGCTGAGTGGAGAGCTACCTGCTGTGACTAAGACTGGTTCTGGTGTGAGGGGAATGTAGTGAGAATATGCTGCTAGTACTGACTGACCACAAGCTCTTGGTATTCATGTGAAGCAAAACCACGCCATTCCTGGTTCCCAGGTCTGTTCTAACCAACTCGCTCACCTCTGAGTGGAAAAAGAAGTATTTTTTTCAAAGGTGACCTTGGAAATGTGCTTTCTGGAATATGTTCCTGGAACTTTCACTGTTTCAAAGCAATGGTACAAAAAAGTAGCATTCCAGCTGTTCTTTTACTTTTGCAGATTACAGGTGTTGTTCTATTATGCTTATTTGAACATTGATTTAACTTTTAATAGGCTCCTATGCTGAATTGTTTGGGAAATACACCTCCTACTAAAAAATGTTCCTTACTGCTCTAGGAAGCTCTATCTCACAATCAAAGAAGCGTTGCATTCTATAAATGTCTGTTCTATCTCATTAGGCTGTGGCTTTTTGAGTCATTTTAAATAATGTGCTTTTTCCCTTTAAAAATGAACAGAATAAAGTATTTGCTTTAAAAGGAAAAATTAAATCTTGGAAAATAATAATTTATTACTCTTGCTTTGATGGGCTAGACATCAATTTGATGCTGTTCAAGTTGTTCTGTGATGGCATTAAGTTGCCTTCTCCTCCCCAAAACAACAAATGAGTTTTGATTTCTCTTCATTAGATGCATCATTAATTCCTTCTCCTAGTTCCTGTTTGTTTCTTCCTTCTGTACTCTCTTGTTCCTGTAAATTTAATTCAGACAGTGCATCCATCACATTCTTCTAATTAGTACTTGGAAATATGAAGTCTTCCAAGCATTCTCCCCTCTGCACAAGGGCTGAGATGGAGATGAACGGGTCTATTTGCCTCAGAGCTTTCCACTGAGACTCAAAGAGCCTTAACTTGGAGACTGAATTTGGATTGAGAAGAAGGAAGCATACTTGGTTCTCAGACCTTTCTTTTCAATGTCTGCTGTGTCATGTGGTTGAAAGGAGTTCCAGTTTCTTTTGGCCTATATCCATTATAATGTTTGATTAAAAATTACCTAACTGGACATTATTATAGGGCATTATACTTATACATCATACTTGAGAAATCCAGGGTGGTACTTTGAGAAGGAGATGAAAAGACTAATGAGGGACAAATTGTGCAGACCCTGCACAAGCAAAACTCTGATTGCTTTAAATGGGGGCTTGCCTGATGCAAGGCTGTCAAGCTTGTGTAGTCTTTCATTACTCTTTTGCCTGTTTTGATATTCCTCTCAGCTCTGAAGATGGGTGTCTCTTTCTGGGCATGAGCACTAAATACCTTCTCAGATGTAAGTGTTTCTAAAGGTAAAACTATGGTAGTGTATTGAGGTATACAGTATCAGCTTAAAAAGGCTCTTGTGCTACCTCAATTTATCTGTAGGAACTGGAATGAGTTCATGGGTTTTTTACTATTTTTTTTAAAAAGCTGTATCCTGTGACTACATCTGGGAAATGTGGGACAAATAACTGCTCTTCACCAAGCCCCATTTTTTTTATCTGCCCCCAAAGGGTAATGACTGTTTATAAAATGCTTTGAAATGTACATTTGCTAAGCTTTATATAATATGCAGGTTTGACAAATGATATTGCTATTTTATGCAGAGGACTAAGACTCAATCCAACTATGTCATGCAAGGCCAAATGGCTGTCATTTTAGCTATGGGGATTTTTCTTTATGTACTCTATATGCTACTGTTTGTTCTGACCCTGGAACAAGACTTTTCTTTTGCTTCCCTCTGATTGCTTTAATGGTTGCCCTCATTCTCTTTAGTACTGATTTTGAATAACTGCTGTTGATGTCCAGTTTATCTTCTCAAAATGTAGCACTCCTGACTGCATCAGATTCACTCCTTAATCCCCTTATCCCCTCTGATAACTCAAGACTAGAGTTAGATAAATTATCTAAGGTAGTCTTTGACATCTTTCAAGAAGCAGCAGAATGCCATAAAAGATCCATCATGCTTTTCTCAGTGTCAGAAAGGTTTTGCTATTAAAGATTAGGGAGGTTGGAGGTTACTCCAAATAACAATATTGTTCACTTTATAAGCCCATTTTATCCTGTCATCTAGTATTACATTTTTAAATTGCTCCTGACTGAGTCTGTGGCATATATCAATTTCTTGCCCTTCAATCCTTTTAAACACTGGGGTTTAAGAACTGATTGATTCATTAAATGTCTCCAAAGTCAAAAAATTAATCTTTCAGCTAACTTACAGCACAATGCTGAGTTCTTACGTCCACTTTAAGAATCTGTTTAAATACAATATATTTTAACATATGTAAACATGTACCTCTGCATGCTCCTCTTCAGGAATGCAAATTGCAGTCAGTGTCTCTTATTGGAATTAGGGTGGGATTTTACTCTGTTTTTACTTTATTGTTCATTTCTAGTTCAGATTTTCACCCTTGTTCTTTTATTTTGCCCTAGTTTTGCTGTTTCACTTAATGTTTTTAACCTAGTGACCCATAAGGGATATGTCTATACATATTTAGGCAGTTAATGTGCTGCTACCAGAATATAAGAATTCAGTTCTGTGTATATGCTAGTAAGAGTCAACAAAGCTATTCAATGCTTTGAAAATGGGCTTTGGTATATAGCTTTTACCACTGCCCATCCATCGTCTGACCCTTCCTATATTGACTCAGAGAGGCCACGTTAGGCTTGTGACCCATGTAGACTCCAGTGTAAGGAACAGGTTGAGTTCACAGGGGATAGGAGGCTTACGGACGGGTTTGAATTCAGTCTTTGGGAATTTATCTTCCAGACTAGTTGATGTTTTTTGAGTTGGGACAAAGATATTATGAGACATGAAAGTGGTGCTGCAGCCTGCAACAGACTAAGGGGCTCTGTCTGACATGTCTGATAAAGAAAGCCTGGATTGTTCTTGGTATAGGCTTCCAAAAAATCACCTAAAATAGCATTTTTATTACCCTTAGGAAGCTTGCTTACTCGGGTGTCTGGTTTTTGACACATGTTGGCACTTATTCACTCATACGCTTGTCTCCTTTCCTGCTAACAGTTATAACGGGGCTTTACAGTTTTTAAGCTTTGCTGTAAAAATGTTGGTTTCCTTTATTGAAAAGGCTCTTGGAAAACTTCAGTGTCATATTTAACACATTACCTCACTAGGACAGAGACCATAGAAGGTTTTTTTTTTTGCATTAAATGTTATCAGATACTATCAGATACATTAGTATCTGATAACCCTTGAATATTCCTAAATTGTCATCTGTTATTTCTAAGCAGACTTTCAGTCTGCACAAGTTGGTTTTCTTACAGCTTCTCCCAACATATATGCGGTTTCTGACCAGAAATGCTAATAGTCCATTTCAGTGCTCAGTGAAACAAGTTACTTCAAGCAACACTGCAGATGCTTTGAGCAATTTTGTGCTGAAACCAAGAAGAAGCACTCATATGGGCAGTAGCCATATCTTAGTTGAGCAGTTAAGATACAGTACAGATTCTGCCAGTATTGCACAGCTCAGCTGCCCAGATGTGCCTTGCAGGGAGAGCAGAGCTTTTGGAAAAGAGCTGTGAGTAGGTTGCTAATCCTGTCTTGTGTCTACTGCAAGGAAAGCTTTGACAAAGATGCGTTGGAACCAGCTGGTTTCAGGTTAATCCTTAAATCTGTATGTGTTCACATGGTAAACTTCAAGTGTTTTGGAGAGATCAGTGTCAGTGCTGGCTTTTGTGGGCTGCAGTTCTGGGCACAAGGGTTGATCAGTCCTGTTATGTGACTATGCCTTTAAACATGTGCCTAAAATAAGCTAAAAAGAACCTAAACTGAGCCTTTAGCTTGCATAATAACCATAGTTTTTCTACAGGACTGTCCTCAAAGTGGGTCTCACATGACTGACTTTCTGTAAGCAGAGCATCTTTGTTCTAAAGGGGTTGACTGATCATCTAAACTGCTGGAAGATGCTACCAGAAGTGCTCTGCTCAAAGAATCTTTTCATTCCCAAATTCATTTGGGGCAGAATCACCCAGGTTAGTGTAAAGAGTGAATTAATCTAGCTCTGTCTGGAGGAGATTAGAGAGCAATTGCATCAATGTTTCTGCTGGCAAAAGGGTGATGCTGGTGATAACTTCTAAACAGAAGGTGTGGATGGGAAGCTGATGTATTAACAACTGTGACTAGCCCAGAAGGATCCAAAGGTCTATGGTTTATAGCCTTTGCTAATCTCATTTGGAGAGGCTGGATAGCAAGATTTGTATTTAAAGTCCTTCGATCAGGATATGCTGTGAATCCGGTGGAAAGGCATGGGTTTTAATTATGAGGAAATACTCTATTTGTGCTAATATGTTTAGTCCCAGCTAGCTTTCTGGGAGCGTTGTCCTTGGTTATCCTCTCACCCTTTCCTTCTGAGTTCAGCATAGCATTAATGACAGTGTGGGCAGCACGCTAGCAAGCATCTGTCCTTCTTTCTCTCATACCTGTGTCTGATCAGTTTAAAAGAATTCATTAACTCGATTAGAAAAAGAACTAATTTGATAAAATTGAAGTTGTTTCACATGTACTTACTTGCTGGATGGAAAGATCTTTTCCCTTACATTAAACAAGGTAATGCACAATGTTATATCACTATCATATTCTTAAATGTGTGTGGTCAAGTATTGCATCTTAGGGGATGCTTCTTGCACTGTGTAAATATTTAAGAATCATGATAAAAATCTACTTTGTTTAATTAGTGCTTAAATTGTGCCGGGAATTATCCAAAGCTCAGTGCATTTATTTCCACAGTGAGTAATCACAAGTCAGTGTGGATATGAGAAGTCTGGTATAGTTGAATAATATGTAGCCTTAAGGTCTTCTGGGCTCAAAGTACAGTTGATTTATAGAGTGTAAATGCCAGGTAAGGGCCCCCCTGACTCCCAAATAAAAAGCCCAAATTAATGTTTTGGGCACGTAAATTACAGATGGTTCTTCTTCTCCGAGTTCCCTTGTCTGCTTTGTTGCAGTGGACATTTGCTGTAGAAGACCTGACAGATCTGTATAGCCACTGAGGCTGATAATAGATTGTCCAATCTTGTGTTCAGGGCAGGAAAATAAAAATTAGGGCTGTTGTAAGGTCTAAAGAAAACTTTTTTTCCTTGCTCTAGTCATTGTTCAGTAAGGTTCCAGAAAAATCCATTACAATAAAGTTGTATTTTATGTTTTGATCCCAATTTAATACAGTTAAAATGCAATGTATTTGTCCTCTTGATCTTTCCTTTTTTTTCTTTAAGGAAAAGTGATGGGAATAATCTCTTGCAGGGGCAGGGAGAATGGAATGGAAGCACTGACTTCTTTTTAAAAAAAAAAACAAAACAACAAAAAAACCCAAACCTTTCAAATTTTCCACTGAGAAAGTAACACTTTTACTAAAAGATGCTTTGAGGGGGTGGAAAAGGAACTTTTAGGTTTTCCTCCACCATACCTAATGCTAGATGCAATATTTTAAGTAGCTTGTATTTAAAGGACAGGATTTCAAGAAAACATGTGATATGTTATGAATTTTGGAGAAGACTGTTAAGCATGTTTATCGCAATAAGATTGCTAAATTAGTTTGCTGCTAGAAAATGGCTCAGCAAAACTAAAGGCTATTCATCATTCATGATGTATAGTCTCAAATATTTGTTTAAAAATGATTTGTTTCGGGGAGGATCTCTGGGGGGTTTTGAAACATATGCTCTAAAGTGATGAAAACCCTGTCAAAAGGGAATCATGAATTTTGACCATGTTTAAGTAGAATAGTTTTAAAAGCTCAAGGTTGTATTTTCATATACCCTCTTACCCCATCGAAAACAGACCACAGAAAAAAGCCAAGCTGCTAGAATCAGACTTGTGCTATGGGGAAAAAGTCTCTTCATTACAGTTGATGGATCAATAATGCTGGTATTAGTCAAAGACAAGCTGTCTGAATTTTCCTGTTTGCAGAATTCTTTGAGAACACCTGACGATCATGTTTTGCCTAATTCATTTTTCTAGACACAGGCTGTAAAACTTCTGGTTGGGGCATTGGTTAAACAAATTCCTATGTGGAGACATAGGAGTTCACAGAATTCACTCTGAAGCAAACTTGTCATGCTTCTTGTTTGACTTTGAGGATGAGCGTCAGGCCGGTAAAGGAACGAGGCTTTTTATTTTGCTTTGGCAGTAGATGGGGCTAAGGACCTAAGTGAATGAAAAAGCAACGGCTGTGTTCTGGAATGTGTAAAAACCTACTAATACCCTAGGTAAACAGGAGGGAAAAGCCTGTGGAGTCAATCGATGCTACTGAGGTCAGTTTGCTCTCTGCTTTGCAACATAAAAGAAGAGAAAACAGAATTCGACTTGTAAAATATTGGTTTGTCAGCGCTTTTAAATGGTCAATGAAGTGTTTTAAGATGGGGCAAAGTGGCAAGTGCTGTTTGCTGTTAATAGTTGGAAAAAATAAGTCACTTTGAAACAACCATTCTAAATGAGCATCTCTTCCTTGTATGTCATAAAGGTGCACTTCCAGCAACAACATCCAATGCTCCTCAGTCTCCAGGCTTTGCAGCATGTAGAAATGGCTTCAAGAAACAACAGTGCTAACTGGGATTTTTATAGAAGGAGAAATAGGTTGCCAGGCCCTATGATTCTGGTATTCTTCTAGGTGACTTGATTTCTTTCTTTTTTTAAAATGTTGCTGCTTACAGACATAAAACAACATTGGCTCTTAAGGTGCACAAGAACCCTTCTCCTATTGTCAGTTACTGGACTTCTGCCTAATGTTCTATCCAGATGAAAGACCTGTTGCTTATCAGATAAAACAGGGAATAAAGTACTTTGTTCAGTGGCAAAATCAAGGGGTATTTTGTTTGAGATTTTAACTATCCTTATCAATCCTATTGTAAAGATCTGCTCTCATATCAGCTCTTGCCCATGGTAATAGTTAACTGCCTGAGTGTTAGGATCTGTCCCTGTGTGCAGGGGAAGATTTTGGTAAAACTGAGTGACCAGCTGTTTTCTCATTTGCTCTACAATTGTGAAAATACCTAACAAAATTGCTTAAGGTTTAATGATCTGTATGACACAGGATCTTTTCCTGCTGTCATTCATGAGCCAATCTCAAATTGCTTGAGGTTGTAAACATGAGAGTACACCCAAAGAATTTAATTTAGAATGTCTAATGTACCTGGTGAGAGATTGTGTGCTCTGGTCATATTGGTTCTGTATTTTAAATCTTCTAGCAGCAGGACTTTCTGTTCATTGCTTGCTTGTTTATTGCAGAAATACAACAATTGCATAGGGATGAGGAAATGGGTCTTTATTGGGGAGGCTCCAAAGAAATCATGAATCCCTCTTAAACCAGTAATTTCATCTTCTGGAAGCAGGTTAGAACAAGCTGCTAGAGAAAAAAAAAAAACAACTCTGGGATGTGGGTGATGACCAGAGCTGTAGACAATGAGGAATGACAAATGCTGACTGCCTTATGCATGCAGTGTTGGGGCAAGAAAGACATTTTGGTACACAATTATCCTGTCAGGGTGGCACTGAACCAATTTAGTGTTATGTTCTTGGCTTTGCAACTGATTGCTCTGGGCATGTGAGATTTTTACCTTTGCCCTTTTCTCACCTTTTTGTCCATTTTGGGTGCAAGTAGGATTGGGATGTCTATGTAGATCAGGAACTGTCATTCTCTGATGTTGTGCAATAACTTTTCCAGTTCTTCCCTCTTTTCAGCCTTTTCTTTGCAAACATAAGGGCTTGAAACTTCTGTAAAAGGATAGAAAGCACTAAGTCTTTGCAACTGAATGATTCTAGCAGCTAGTGCCCTAGCAAACAACAAAAAAAGGAAACTTGGGATGGAGTTGCAAAAGCTGGCAACCTTGTTGAAACCTGAAGCTCCCTTCTTCCTTGCAAATGAAGCACATGGTAGTAAGGCTTAAACACATTCCTTCTGGCTGTGCAAAACAGCTGCCGGAGATTTATAGCACATGTAACATTTTTGTTATCATTAGGGCAACAATCAAATTCCTGCCTGGTATATGCAATTTTGAAGAAGATGGTTAATCACCAATTAGTGGGTATTCCTCTTCAAAAGGCAGGTGGCGGGAAGGAGAAGGAGCATGCTGTTTGAATTGCACACTGGCTTTTGCATTAGGCAGGAGCAGTATATTAAAGAGCAGCAGTAAGTCTAATGCCACCTACCTTCCTCCCATGCAAGTTTTAATTATAGCTCTGGACTTGGCTGAGACATGTCATTGGGCCTTGTGTTAAGACAGCTTCTTTATAACTAAAATTGGCTTCCAAGGAGGGAGTATGTATAGTGAGATGTTGAAACGCAAATGTACTTCATCTAAGTAGTTCTGGGTAATGTTTCAGAATTGAGCTAGACCTCACAGCAGGGTAAAGAAATTCAGCAAACCAGCAACTTCATTTTATAGATTTCTTCAGTCTTTCCTGGTTTCTGACTTATCTTGGAGGAGGAAAAAAAAAAGTAACTTGATGCAATAAAACTGTGGTTGCAAGAGCGTTATAGTTTTACCCTAGAGCCAGGCTGTAGTTGACTTCATTGTACTGGGAAAAGTTCTGCTTCAGAAACGTTTGCTCTCCAGCTAAAGGAAACTTTCAGCTGGATGGCACTTGGCACAGATAGAAAGTTCTCAATCATGCAAGGAGCCAGGGTTTGCAGTGCTCCACCCAATATTGCTGCACAAAGGCTTTCTTTGTCTTGGGGAATTTGCATGGAAGAAATGTGCAAGAACAAACTTTCTACCTTTTTCAGGTGTGAAACATGTCTTAGCCTTTCAGTTACCTGAGGTCTTGTGTTACAACAAGCCACTGCTTGAGCCTACTGGGTGACAAGAGATTGGCTAGTACCAGACTTTTGGGAATAAGATAATAGGGGCACCCAGACTTTATTCCCCTTCTTTCCTAAGCTTTCTTCTAATAAAGCATAGACTTGCAGTTGGAATGAAAATGGGAACTGCAGCTGCAATTGAAACTCCCTTCTAATAGCCTTTGCAATTTGTATTTTTAGTGTCCTGGGAAGATGTCTTGTCCAGTGAAGCCAAAAGAATGGAGGCGTGCGTTTCTTTAGCCCTTAGTATATGTGCTGTAGTGGCCTGTAGTGCCTCGTGATTTTAACAGCAAAGGGGATGCTGTCAAAATAACATGTAAGCTATTTTTTGTGAGACATTGGTTTCTTGCTTGTAAATGTCATCTTGGGGCATTTAAGGTCCTGTGTTTGCAGACTTCTGAAACTCTCTATTGGGGCTAAATGCTTGGTCATCCTAAATCCCTTTTCTTGCACTTGTGTAAAATAAAGCAGCTTCAGTATGGGCAGAAATGGCCCCAAGGCTATGCAGAAGCTGTGCACTGGCACAGCTCCCAGGGTAAGGTGTTTTAGAGGCGATGTCAGCTTATGCCTTGCAATAGTTATTTCTGGGGATCTTGTAAGGAGAAATGGGAAGCAGAGCAGCCTGGAGGGTTAGGTTGTAGCCTGGATGGGTTATTGGAACGGGGTGCAAGGAAACCAGAAGTGATTATAATCTCTGCAGTTCAGTCTTGTATCTCTTTCAGCCTCCTTTTCCACCTAGTGGTTGTTTTTAGCTCTCTGTCCTTTTCTTAGTTCCTGTGCTAGGTCTGAAATAAACATTTTCTATTAGCTTTTGATTGGAAAAAAAAATGGGGCTGAAATGGCTACTGAAAGAGTTGGAGGGTGTACATCTAATCTGTTTGAAACTTCTGAGCATCCCTGGGTCTTGAAGACAGACCTTTAATGTTGCTTTAATATTATTGACATGTGAACCTTTCTGTCCGTCTTACCTGAGGGGTCTCTGGGTTTGGTTTTCGACTACGGATGGTCGAGGGACTGGCGCTAAAGCGGAGGGTTTTGTTTGGCACGACCTTGCTGATCCTAGGCTTCCCCCCTGCTCACGAATGGTAAAAGCAGAGGCGTGCTGTACCCCGAGGCCCCTCGCAAAGGGCCGCCCGCTGTCGGGGCGGTGCGGAACTTGCCTGAGGAAACCCTGTGGGCGGCGCCGCGCCTGAGGTAAACGCGGCGCGCGCGCTGCCCGCGCGGCGGCGGGCGCGGACCGTTAGGGGGCCGCCCCGCCCCCCGCTGAGCGCTGAGGAGAAGAGCCGTTACGACCGTTAGGAGCCGCCTTGCTGAGGAGAGCGCTGGCCGCGGAGGCCTTCGGCTGCCAGGGCCGATGTGGGGTGAGGGCTTCCCCTGGGCCCTGTGATGTCCTCTCTCCTCTTCAGCCAGCTTCTCCTCACAAAAGTGACCTGGGAGGTGGTTTGTGCCCAGCTGGTTGGGCCGTGGTGGGCTCGTCTTGTGGTGGGCACTGTCTGAGGTTGTGGTGGCCTCACAGGAGGGGCTGCCTGCAGCCCCACATCTCAGGGTTCCAGGGCTCTGCTTGAAGAGTTGCCCACTATCAAAAGTGCATGAGGGAACAGAGACACAATGTTATCTCGGAAATAAAGAGCATGATTGAGAAAAGCTTTTGACACTTAAAGTGTGTTTCAATTAAGGCATTTAGCTTAAAAAGCTGTGGGACAGAATGCTGTGACTGACCTAACCCACTTTGTTCCACCCCTACCCCTCAACCCCATTTTGTTTTATGGTTGTGTTTAGGAATGGGGTAGAAAGACTGCTTTCTGTTTAACTCTGTGATAAAACAATGCTGCTGTTGTCATTCAGGACAATGAAATCCAAATTTGGTGGAATGAAATATTTTGCAGTGGTGGCTTGATTTGAAACAGAGGAAGGGCCCAAACTTACTTTTTCAGTGAAGGGGTAAATAAAACCTCTGAAGGATAGCTGCAGGAATGGCTCCTCTTAGGAGATACTCTGGAGAGGGTGAGTAGGAAGCCCCCCATACCCCTGGTCTTATGGAGTACTTGACAAGTTAAATGTTAGGTCAGTCCCAGCAGTTTTGAATTTTGCAGTTAATGATCAGTCACTGTAAAACACTGGAGTCCTGAATTAAAAATGAAGCCCACCTCAGGAACTGAACAATTCTTTTCCAACTTCCTGTGTGAAATTGGGCAACTGGGTAGGAGATTAACTGTGAATTTTTGAACAAGGTGGTTGACATAATTCATGTAGCTTGCTTATATTTTTTTTTCTACAGGCACAAGGAAAATGTTTCCACATTTGTCATGGTGCTGAGCTGTTTGTTTTCTCTTCTTAGATATAATGACCTGTATACAGTACAGTCTTTTTAAGCAGGGTGGAAGACAAGGGTGAAATTGTGCCTCCCGAAGAAGGCTTCAGCTCAACTGCTTGACACTGGAGTTTCCAAAGCACAACTGAAATATGGGTCAGGTCCCCACTGCATATGTGTTTTTAAATGTACAGTCCTTGCTCCCAACAATATACAGTCAAAATGAGTGAAAGGGAAAAGGCAATAGAAGCAGGAGGAAAGGAATTCCCTTTATCTGGGTAGTATCAAAGAAGTGCCAGAGCAAGGAATCTAGTCTCCTGACGGCTAGTTGAGTGTTGTATTGATTACACAGAATTGTCAAAGAACTTCAGTTGTTCCTCTTCCTGGAATGCCCCATTAATATGGGAGGGCTGACTGAGGCCAAGGAAACATGTCATCCTCAAATATTTGTCCTTGTTCTCTTTATGGCATTTAACTATTTTATAGGATTAACCTGTTTCTGCTTCTCAAATGTATAGCACTAATGTTTTTCTTCATCTCATTATCAAGATAGATACTTTGAGAATGTGAGGTGTTTTGGTAGTTATTCCGATGCTATTCAGTACTTCTGAATGCTAATACAATAGTAATAGTGACCAAGAGGTACCTTATAAATGGTGTATGTATTTCTTTAAGGTTAATTCTCTGCTTGCCTGTGATTTATGTGACTTATACTTCACAAGCTCTTTGTCTGCTTGTAGGCTGAGATAAGAGCTCTCATTGTTCCTGAGAACCAAAATGAAAAATAGGCTTTTGGGTTGGCATGAACCCATCAAAAGAGATAATGCCCAGTGCAAAGACTTCAGCAAATGTTTGCATTAGGTATAGTTCCATGGCTGGTTGTCTGGCCTTTGCTGTCCTCTGAATTTGTTTTCAGTGGTAGTAATGAAGTCTGAGTTAACTTCAGTATTTAGTGTCACTATTCTGCATTATTTCTTTTTCTCTAAACAGATCCTGACTTGCTTTGGGGACTCCGTCTCTGTGTTTGGTGCCAATAAACTCGGATTAGATTGGACTGAATTCATGTCCCCAGGCCAAGTAGTATATCTTGTTCCTTCAGGCTTTTTACAGCATAGTGGTTGCAGGCCCATGGTGCTGGTGCAGGTAAGGCAATAGGGATGAACATATATTTATCACTAAGAAATGTTAATGAGACATGTTTACCCAGGGTGTGGTCAGCAGAGACCGTTGGGAATTGATACTATGATTTCTGCAGTACATGTGGAATACATATGCTATACAGGGATGGCAGACCTGGGGAGTGGGCCAGTAGTCACCCTGTTCCGGAGTGTGATTATGTCTTAAGGGAACTGCCATTGGTGACTTCCTGGGGTACCCAAAAGTCAAGCACTGGCTCTGTACTAGACAAACTGAGGTTGAAATTTCTCAGTCTAACCTTCTTGTGTATGAAGTAGACTTCTTAAATTGTTTGTTTTTATGAAAAACACACCCTATTTATGTTTTCATTTTAAATGTTTTGATTGCTTTTCTTTTCTCCAGTACTGCCATTTTGGAAAATAAATATTGCTAAGTTTCTAACAGTGCAAGATGGAAACAGCTTCAGATGTACTTCTTTGCAAAAATGTTGTTTGTTTTCACACCAGCCTCGCATTAGAGATTGAACATTGAGATGAAAACGGTGTGATTGGCAAAGCATAACAGTATGCATAATCCTCTTCACAAAAGGAGGGGAGAGAGAGAATTCGCAGAATTGTTTCCTCCAGGCAAACTTTCATACCAGAGGGTTTTTGGCCCATTCCAGTTCTCACACTCCTTCTCTTGCTCTGTTCTGGCTCTGATATTTTTGGGTGGAACTGGGTTTTCTCAGCAAATGTTAATGGCATTGTGCTAAGTTGTGAGGTAGTAGTCAAAATACTTCTAGCACTTGCCTGAGAGGGTGTGCTTCCCTATAAACAAACTCTGCCTTCAGTGCATGATCTATAACGAATGAGCTTGTAATTCATGTGCAAAAGGGGACCCTTAAGTGGCCCATCCAAAAGAAATGTAGAGTTGATGAATCTGGAAAACTGTCACGGGACAGATATGGTAGCAGGAAGAGGAGATGGGTTTTTCTGTAAGGCAAGGTGTTGTGTTGTTTAGTTGTGTGTTACCCTGCTATCCTTTTTGTATGTGATCTCTTAAGGTATTGGGCAAGCTTTCCATTGAATTAGCGTATGCAGGCCCCTATGGAAGAAATTAATAAAATTACCTATGTACTGACCTTTCCAACAGACCTATTTTGACTTGAACTACATGGAGTGAACCTATTATGTGACTTAAGGTGAGTAATTGCTCTTGCATTATGAGGATAAAAACAATTGCTTTGTGCTTTCTTCTGTAACAACTTAACTGGAGGCTTGGAAGGAAGTAGCAGTATCCATCTGGAAGGGTGTGCATCAGTTCTGTGGAGGTGCACAGAGGTCTGGACTTTTGCAGGCAGCTTCTGGCTTTATGTATCTTAGTATAGGGATACATCAAACATACCTATATAATTAAGTCTAAATCTGTGGTAGGCTAGAAATCTCATATGTTGATCGGTTCTACCAATATCGCTCTCAGTCCGAGCATTGCTGAGTGCAATATTTTAAGTATTTTGTTTTCATACTAACAAAGCTTCCTTAGTGTTTTGTGATGTATCTGTCTTGCAAGTGAAGCCTGTGCACAGAGGCCAAGCAACTTCCTCAAGGTGACACATGCTGTGACAAAGGGGAACTAGATATTGCCAGTTAAGGTCTCTCAATTAATGGCTTATCTTTTCTTTTTCTGTGAAAGAAACTATTCCTACATAACTTAATGATGGCCACCTGGATATCATTAGGATGGCTAGAGGTGAGTGCCACTTTCCCCTCTGCAGTTCATATTGTGAGCATGGAAATAGACTTAACTATAGCTGTCAGAATATATACTTGTGTATTTTTAATGCAAGACTAGTTTTAAAAGACAAAGCTTTTCTGAAAGAAAATGAGTCTTGAAATCTAAGTTTGGCTGGGTAACCTGAATAACATGCTCACATTATTTAGGTTATATACAGTAAGTATTCTTACTTGCAATGAAAGGATTTCTTTATATATACTTGTTTCTGCTGTTAAGGCAATGAATGTGTAATGTACTGCATAATTAAACTCTGTAGAGGTGTTATGTTGGAGGGAAAATGTAATGATGGGAAAATAGTAAATTTTGATTACAGATACAGTTGTTTAGCCCAAGTACAGGATGGTCTGCTTTCCTGATATAAAGAAGTCCAAAAGAACATCATTTTGGTCAAGCTCTACATTACACTGATAGCAATAGATTATGTTATTAAACTATATTTTTCCATTAATAGAACAAAATTTAATGTGTTACTTAATGCTGCTAATGAAACTATTTTAAGTAGCGTAGCTACTTCCATTAACATTTATCACTTCATTCACTGCTTTTTGTCAAGGCTAGAGATATGTTCAACACTTTGAGAAAGGTGAATTGGGAAGGGGCAGCACCTCAGGAATGGTGTCGTCGTCTTAATCTGCTTCATGTTTGTATTCTTCTGGACAAAGCTGAACTAAAGGCTATGGAGAATTGAGTTTTCAATACAGCCCATTGTACCATCTGCTCTAGCGCATCATTGGCTTCATTAGATTGTGTTGATTCATAGCAGAGTGACTCAAGGAAAAAGCTGCTAACCTCTTCCTGTTTCTAGAGTCTATTAGGAGGTTGTTAAATGCTCCACTGGCTATGTGTTGCTGCACAGATAAAGATCTGCTTGCCCTACAGCTTTTGTACTGTAGCTTGTATTCAGCAAAGCAGTGAAGCTTGCTTTGGAATCTACACTATCCAGCAAGTCCTTCAAGTGCATACTTAGATCTGTCACTCTTGCATGTGTTCTGAGGTAGGCATGTATGTGTTGATCAAGAGTGTTTGAACATGTCTTGATACCTTGTGTGTATACTCAGGAGAAAGTCTTCTGAGCTCAGGAAGACTACTTCCGGTGTCTTCAGTGGGCCTCAAATCAGGCTTTGCTCACTGCAAGTAGATCGTCAATAGAGGGCCTTTAGTCCCTTTCCTATCTCTTTATGCCAGAGGGAGTTGTGCATTAATCCTTTTATCCTTGTCAGTATTGTCAAATAGCTGTTGTGAGAACAGGAGATAAAGCATCTGCATGCTGTTTATTCTTGCTGTTGTAAAGCTTTGTGTAGATACTTAAACTGTAGATGTTACAATGCAAACAAGTAAAGCTGCAGATAAAATCTGAAAAAGCCAGATTAAGAGAATGGTTGGAATCTTCCCCTCAGTGATTTTCTTAATGCTGCACATGAAATTTCTTTTACGGTGAGCTAGAGAAGGCACAGATTTGTGAGGCTTTAGTGCTTGTGTTCAGTAAGAGCTGTTTTCAAGGTCTGCTGGAGCTTTTAGAACAGGGACACACGATACAGAGGTTTCTGTTACAAATAGGATGTCAGCAGCTTTGATCAGAAATGAAGTTGAAATGGAAATATGTATCTGAGGGCTGTAGCCCACAGCTGTGCCGCCTTTATCTGGAACACCATTTTAATTTATTTTAAAGGACTGTAAGAGAGGCACACAGTGAATCAAAAAAGCATAACTACCCTTCCAGGCAGGTTCAAAGAAATGCTGCTGAGCTATTAGATAGAATATTTTAAAGTTCTCTTGCAGCATGGGCATATCAATTGTAAAATATGCTAATTTACAAAGGTGGCTCAAAAAGTAAACCAAGTCACTTAGTGTTATGCTTCAGGAATCTGTACAGATGTTAATTAGTTTTATCAAAGAATAATCTGCTGTGTCAAGACTTGGAAGAAGACTTGATTAAAAAGCAATTGTAGTATGAACCCTGGCATCTGAATAGCCCAGAAGTAGTATTTATTTCAACTGAGTGAATTTAGTAACCTGGTCTGTATTTAGAATTGTGCCAATGAAACTTCTTTCAGTGTGCTTAGATACAATTCAAAACTAGCTATCTTTTCCTGCCAAGATTATTCTGTGTTATGGCAGATTCCTGTCAAGCATGGGGCTCATAGCACTGGGTACTTGACAAACATAGAAGATTGTTTCAGCCCTCGGAAGCTTTCTGTGAGAGCAGGGAAGAGCAGTGGTGTAGGACTTTGGGAGCCTGAGGTTCAAAGTGCTGCTCTACCTTTGTGTGGTCTTGTAGCAGGTCACTTAATCTGGCTCTACGTTGGTTCCCCATCAGTGGAGTGAGGATAGCTGAACTGCCTTGTCTTGTGCGACTTCCTATGAGCAAGTGCACAGTATGGTAGAATATAGTACAGTTTGTGGCCCTGCCAGGGATGGAATTAGTGGAAGGATATAATCAATGCAGTAACATTTTCCCCCCTCTTGTCCGTTCTGAGCTTTTTATATGCCTGGGACAATGTGGAAAAACAGGTAAACCACTAGCTTGGGCTGGAGTTTCACAGGCAGGTGTGCAGAGAATGGATTGCATATTAAAGTGAACTGACACCAAAATGGAGGTGGCTAAGAAACTTGGCAGCATGAGACACTGTGTATATGCTAGGAGACTAAGTATAAGAAGCTTATGGTGGTTGCTGGAGGAATCATGTAGGTGCTGTATGATTAAAGCCAGATAGAATTTTTCAGACAAAACGGTTGCGGTAAATGCAGACTTACCTGTGCTTCAGTTTTGCCAGTGTTTAGTTTTTAAAGTAAATTGGAATGACTTGTCTTAAAACTTATTTAAGCTTTGCTTAAATAACAAACAACCTTCTCTGACTCAAGTAGCAATGAACTATTTTATTTTGGTTTAAATAACACTTCTCACTAGGCTGCAAATGATTATTCCTAGTGGAAAAGAAAAAACACACCCCTATTTAGAGCTCTGTTTTTGATGCTTTTCAATATGTAGTTCTGTCCTTGTGGAGTTGCACTGTGTGCAAATGTAATGATTACCCATTCATACTGACAAGTTGTCTTTATGATTGTCCATGTGGTGTGATGGTAGAACAGGGTTGTCATTTGGAATGTTGTGGTAGCAGGGGACTGCTAATCTGTTTTCTCCTGCTAATGCTGTTTCGTGTGTTGGGCTACCTTAATGCTATATAGCATTAAGTGAAGCAAGTATAGTGTGTTTGAATCTCTGCCCTATGATTATGTACAACAGTTCAGTGGCTGTAAATAAACTAAGGTTTGACTAAAATGAATGTAATGGAACTATTTCTGCTGAGAGGAGCTGTAGTGCTTGGGATTATTTCCCTCCTGAGCAAAATCTTTATTTTTTGAAACGCTTAAGAATAAGAATCACTGTTTAGATGCTTATTGGTCTTTAGTTTGCTTATTCTCCAAAGCATTGTGTCCCCTGTTCAACTCATGTTATTTTAATTAAACTCAATATAGAACCTTTCTTCTTTTTATATTAATAGATTTGCACTGGTTCTTATAATACAGTTACAAATACTGGGTTTTTTGAATTCAGCCCTTTCATAAGGAAAGGAAATAATATAGGTGTTGAAACAATATTGAAAAGGCATACTGATGATCTAGCCTCCTTCTCAGATCTGCCTTGCTCAAGTATAGAACATAAGTCTGTTCTACAGACAAGGAATTCTTTCAGATTGAAGACTTGAAAACTAATCTAATGTTAAAGAGTTTTCCTATTTGAAAAATGATCTATAGGAGATGGTGTTGTGCCTTTCTATAGGGTGCACAGATGAAGTTACTTTCTTTTATACTGGTGAGGGACGGGATAGTTGCAAGATGTGCTGAAGATCTCATATGCTGACTTTACTTGCCTGACTTCATGTATTTTTTTATGAAAGGGCCTGAGGGTCAGTCATCTAAATGGAACCATCTTTGTTTGTAGGTGATGTTGTCTCTGTTAGCAGCAGGAAAAAAATTGAGTATATTTAAGGAGGATTGAATAAAGGCCTGGTAAAGAACAATTAAATTGACACAATGCAGCTTTATTTTCAAGCTTGAGCAGCCTTACTTGACTAGCCTGGGTATTGTCACAAAAAGGTCTGGACTGGGATGCTTTGCAAGTCAGATATGCCAATAACAAATGTTCTGATTACTTTCTGCTTGCTGTGTGTGTGTGCTGGTATATGAGACTCCTTGAGTACAGCCGGGTGATTTTTGAAGCTCACTGCTGTAAATGGAGCTGACACCCCTTCTCTCTGCCCCATGTTCAGTTCTCACCTCTTCATCACCTTTTTCTGTGGGGTAGAACATCAGCATGTTATCCGTCATGCTGTAATTGTTCCTCTATGCTTGACGCTTCCTAGGATTGCTCCAGTCTTGGCGCATCATAGCCTGTATCTTTTTTCTACCTTGACAGCCAGCGTGGTTTTCACTCCCTTTCAGTCTGGTGAGCACAGACAATTTGTTTTTGTACTTCTGCTCAAACAGCTGTGTGTTGAGCAGCCTTGTGTGACAGTCAAGGAAATGATACAGTATCTGAGCTGTGTTTTAATCGGGCCCAGAAGATGTGCTGATTTGAAGACAAGTGGAACCATTCTTTGTCCCTTGCTGGGTTATTTGGTCTGCTCTTGCACAGTTTTAGTGGTGGTAACTCTTGTTTGCAGACTTGGAGTTAACCAGTGTTTTTGTTCCTTAAATACTGCCTTGATCACGGTGCTCTGTATCTGTTTGTATGCAAGCATAGAGTAGCAGCCATTTGAGCTTTGTCATCTTGGAAAAAGGTGTGTGTTCTTATCTGACATGTATTGACACCCGAATGTATGCAAGGAATGGATAACTAACATGAGAAAGTTGAAGCAAGCCTTTTACCCAAGAGACTATAAAAGCCTGTAGTTACATTAACTGAGGTATTTCAGAGGTACTGTGGTGATGCTAGAACCCGTGTAGTCATTCCAAAACCTGCTGTTGCAAATCCTGTACCAAAGGCAGCTAGAACACTGCTAGCTTGGATATGTCTTTGTTCTCCTTCTATGCCTTTTATCATAGCAAGCAGAAGATGAGTCTTGAGATACAGTGGGTAGAATAGAGGAAACTGCCATTTATTAGATCACTGCTGGAAAATATCAAATAACGTATAAAGTACTGAAGAAATGGTCGCACTCTTTTGATCTCTGAATTTTTTTAGTTGGGTTTCTAAACTGAAATTAAACTTCATTTTTCATTTATTTCTACTTCCCCTTTTTTCATGTTTTGATGAAAGTGATAGAAAGCTGGAAAAATAAACGGAGAAGGAAGAAAGACTGATAAAAGCAAATCCTACTTTTGTTAAGCGCTGATGTTTCTTGCTTGCACTTGCCTTCTTATGGTGAAGGAAGAAAAGGAATACTTCAAAAAGCTTAATCTGAGTAGTTCTAATAACAGGAAAACAAAGTGGTTTTTCCTATCTGGAGACTTTCCAGCAAGGTTGTGAATATAACTCTTTAGTAGAGATTTTGGCAAGTTGGGGGGTTTGGTACCTCTGTAAGCAAGGGGAAGGACCACTCTGAAGACAGCTGTGCTATGGAGTGTAGTACTGAAAGCCCTAAGCTCATGTTCCTTAAGGTTTGCTTTGAAATGGGTGACTTAGACTAGGGAAAGCTTACAGGTTTCAGGATAGTAACCCACTCAGCATCGCATGTAGTGTAAGCATGCCCTTGGAAGCTGTGTTTGTTGAACTGTTTGCTATGGGTGAGAGAACTGTATCAGGAGTAGAGTTTTTTTGCCACTTGAAGTCCTATAGACTTGTCTATTACTTACATCTGGATACATAATACAAACTTGCCTATGAATGATTGTGATAGCTGTCACAAGGACGCATACATGAATGTGAAAGACAAGGGAGCTGTTAAGTAGATGTGAGCACTTGTAGAGATGCTCATGTGAGAAGCAAACTTCTGAACGCTGCATGTAACAGTAAGGAGTTGCATTGTGCTGCTAAATAACTGCCTTTGGGACTGCTGAAGCCTTTTAGTCAGTTATAACACTTAAGGGTGTAATGGTTCTAATTCAACATTTCAAGTGGGTGTCTGGAATGCTCTGCTGAATCCAGAGTCTATATTAGTGGAAAACCATAGACCTTTGTGTAGTGATGGCAAAAAACCCAAGTGCCCAAATGTCTTATTTCCATGAAACTTTAATGGCTGCTCCCAAGAAACCTAGGGAGTACAGTTTGTGAGATCTCTGCAGCTGTTCATAAAATTGGCCAGGATAATTGAATTAAATATACACACTGTAGTTTCTTTGCATTCCTGGGACATTTTGCATCTTTCTCCTGTGGTGTTTGGGATCCAAGCCTCTGCAGTTTTTTAAGCAAATACTGGTTCAACTTTAATGGACGTGTTCATGATTTTATTGTGCAAGAAACTAGAAGCTAAAACGTGGTGTGACTCTTGGTGCAGTGGTCTGAAATGAGCACCTGTGATTCCATTGGTGTAGCACAGGTTGCTATCTTCTGACAAAATCAATTGTTATTCCCACATAGTACTCTTTCATGTAAGTCCTCATGCACCCAGAGGAAGTGTCTTCTGGACGTTTTCTTTATGCGGACAACAATGCTGTGATTGTGTAGATACCACTGCAATCTGGGCAGTCACCCTCCCTAAGGGTGTAAGAGGCACCAGACTTCTTTCTTTGTTGCAGAAATGCACCATGCTGCAGTGTGTAAGGTGCTGTACTAAAACAAAACCAAGACAGTTCTTTCTCCAAAGTGCGTACAGTTGAAGACTAATCCCAGACAGCTCTTCTGCTGTATGATATAAGTTTGGGGATTGAGCATATGAGAAGAGAGGAGGTCAACAGAGCAGCTGGGAGACCTACAACAGTGAAACCACCAATTCAGAGAGACTGGTGGAAGATCACATCCATGATTTGTCTCATCCACTACTGTTTTCTATTTGTGATCAATATTGGCCTGTCTCATTAGAAGGAGCAAAAAATTTCCAAATGAAATTTGTGGAAAAGAATTCCTGCAGATCCTCTAGGTACTTAAGACTTGCTTGAACTATGAGGGATTGGAAGATAGGGGTTGTTTTTGTTTTCTTTAGCTTGCTTTAATGCAACAGAATGAAAAAAGAATGTAGAGAAGACTGTGTGTGGAAGAGCCAGCAGCAAGGTTACTGGAAAGAGGGAAGACTTTTGCTTGAATAAGTAAACCCCAGAAGAGCCACCCACCCATCAAAATACTTCAGTTCTAGGAAATTGCAATATTTTGAAAATGTGAACGATTTTCTGGGCGACTCTAAAATGTGTGCATCTTAATTAGTACTTCCTGTGTAGGCTATATTGCTTTGACTTTGACTTATGCTGTTTGAAGGCAAGCCCCAGCCCTGTGCGAGATGATAAAGAACAAATGAAAAATTGAGCATTGCTTTAGCCATCTTTTGGCCTCTGGATACTGGCTGGTAATGCAAGGAAAGGAACTACAGTCAAAGACTTGAGTTTGCAGAGCAGAATTTGAATCATGGATTTTTAGGAAGGTGGCTTGGTTTTCTGGGGGCATCCATGAATCCTGGCACACAGTCATACCACTGGTGTTTAGGTATCATAGCCACTAAAGGATTCACTTTCGCACAAGTTCCTCTATGCTGTCCTAACTTTGCATTGTTTTTGTATTTGTAGGAGAAGAATTCTCTAGTATTTTGCATGTGTTCTACTTCTCTGTAGGAAACAAGAATTGGGCAGTTACCATCCAAATACTGTGGATGCTGTCTTCCAGACCAGTTAATCTGCGGTGGCAGAAATCTCTAGAATCTAACTAGAACGTAGTGGAGTACAGTAGTGTTTTTTGTAGTTAGGATTGTACAATTGCGTATTAGTTTAAAACAGTTATTTACAGCTCAGCTGTTTCCATGTGGTTTCCTTCTGTTCTTTCTTTAATAGTATACAGGGGAGAAAGATGCATCTTTTCCTTTGAATCTGTATTCTGTTGCTGTCTCATCTGTTTAATACATTGCCTTTACAAAGCTAGACTTGCATTTTAGCTTAATGTCTGTCAGCAAGAGCTCTGGAAGGATTTATTCTTCTGGACCCTAATGTAAAATGAGTAATGCTAGAGCTGGCTCCCATGGTAGCAGCAACATGTTTTACTACTGATTGTCAGAGACGATAAAAGAGAATATGTTGATAGTTTCTGTGCTATTTGCTTCCTGGGATTTTTGTCCTGAATTAACCTCCACAAATATACTGCATGAGTAACTTTGGGGAAGTTCTCTGCATGTGTGTAGGAAAAAAGCAGGAAAAAGAAATCAAGTTGCTGATGCAGTTTTGGTAATAAACATCTAGCAAATGAGATGTTCATCCCAAGACTGTGTGACCTGCTGTTTGATGAGTGTCAGAGATCCCACTGTATTCTCAGAGGATATGAGTCATCCAGCTCCCAGCATGTACATTGCATATGCATAGCTGTAACGACTTGCATTACAACTCTGCCTTTAATGTTACAGAATTGTGTTCTACAGGTAAGCCTTGATTCAAAGCCCTGTAGAGTCTACCTTTCTTCAAAAAGGTGGAGTTTGTCATGTTTTCTTCCTCCAGACACAGTGTAAGTGTCCCTAGGATAAAGGTGGTGGTCTAAAGCACTGGTTAGTCACTTGGCTTAGTACTGATACTAATGAGAAGCAGAGCTTGTTTTTTTTAGTTTTGCTGGGAGATGTAAGTACTTTCTGTGCTCACTGTAAAATGAACTTATCTTTATTTTATAGGTACAAATACTGTGAAATTTAATTTGTTAACTATCAAGGTTTGATTCAGTGGACAGAAGCCTAAGTGCTGAGTTAAGCTTTGTGTACTCCAAAGCTTTTTTAGTAAACAGGTCTTTATTTAAAAACAAATTCTGCAAGCAGTGCAAAATTAGACTAAAACAAGATTTTCAAGTTTAGTTTGCTCTTCCTTGCTAGCGTTTTCTTGATGCCCTAGACTGATAGCTATTTCTCTTCTGTTTAAAAGGAAATGTAATGAGCTACCTCTAGATTTGTTGATATGACAACATATTTTGAGGGTTAGGAACGTCCCCTGCAAAAGCAGTTAAGGGCTAAAGATTCCTCCAAGCTTCCAGGTTTTGTGAATATGTTACCAGAAAAATTGATGTTTTTCTTCCTCTGCTTTCCCCAAAGCAGTTTGCCCATTCACAAGCCTTCTCTAATCTTATCCCCTTCTAAGGGAGAAGCGTATAGTATGTCTTTTCCATAAGGTCTTGAGTAAATTTTTGTTTGAAAGCACCTGCTTCTGCTTAGAAAGAGTTGGAGATATAGTGACTTAACTTAAAAGTCTGTGTGGTATGGGATATTTTTGTGGAAATTGGCTTTTCATGTTCAAAATGTAAACTTACCAAATCCCTTTGATCTTTCCAAATGATGCTAAAACACAGGAAATCCTTTCCTTTCAAGAACACTAAGGTGAATTTTACAGCGTAAACAGGGTTTGAAATGCTGACAGAAAGAGCTCTTTAAGACAGTTCAAAATTCTGTTGGGAGAGTCAACAGCTCTCTTGCACATCGTTTACTCCTGAAACACATTGACTGGTACTTAAGTGCTTTAATAATGTACTTCTAAGAGCTCAGTTACTACCTGTCTTTTTTTGGAGTTAGAAGGGACTTTTTTTGGGGGGGGGGGGAGATGGACTGATTCCTATAAACATCACCTTTGGTCTGGTGGGTTATTTGGAAATATCTTCCCAAAGCCCATTATGTCCCAGAGACGTAGATGACGAGAGCCTTTTTCAGAATACCTGTGAAGACCCCAAGGCAATGACACTCAGCTCACTGAAGTCAACGGAAGCCTTTCTGTTAACTTGATCAGGCTGCTGCGAATGCCGAAAAGGGAAACAGATTTTAATGGGTTTAACTCCAAAGCTTTCAAGTCTTGTTGCTCACAGTTCTCTTCCTCCCAACTTCTGTGTATATGTCTGGTCCTCAGCTCCTGTAGCTCGTGTCTGTTAGCTTTTTCTGCTGGCATTCATACTGTGGTTTAGGCTAATAGGCTAGACTGAATGAACTTCAGCAGGTAAAGAATTGGTGTGAGTTCCCTTCTACAGTTAGAAAGGCAGTAACTTCTGACAGTGCCATGCACAAGTCATGAAATGGCTTCAGTGGAGTATGATCAGGCTGATGTTTGAGCTCCAAGTAAAACTTATTTTTTCCTAGTAAGACTTGGACCCATGAGCCCCTTTTTAATGTATTGCAGACTTCTATAGAAGGTTGTCTGTTTACCACATCTCTGTTCTCATCCTTAATTTGTTAGTATCCAAATGAAGATCCTTTTTATTAGTAAAGAAGAAAAATTGGTACTCTTACAGGTACTTAAATTTTTTTTGCCAGTGCTTGTACTGAACTGTTCTTTGGGTAAACTGTTACTCTGTGCAGACTTCCAGGTGGTCACTATACAGAATAACATTGGTTTCAGTGTGAACTCATCTTCCCCCTCCTACTCCTGCTCAGTTTCTCTATATTGGAAGTCTCTGACCTAAAGATGAAAGTTCACACATCTAATTACTAGTTGTAATTGTTGTCAATGAACCCTTCCTACAACAGTAACTTCTCTTAAACTGGAATGGATTAGAACCATTGCTGGTTCTCCTGGTAACTGAGCTTCTGTTGTCTTAAATTGTCATTAATGACAGGCCCTGTAATAAAAAGTTCCATGCATCCTCCCTGTATATCCAAATATAACTTTACATGCTGTAGATCTCCTGGAGTATTCTTTTTGTGAGCCCATCCATTGCCAGCTTCCTGAAGATAAGTTTTTCATCTGAGTGCACTTACTGATGTTTTGAGAGGTCTGTGTTGGCTGCTGAGATGCTTGCTTTCAGAATTTAGTTTCTCTGATTTTATTCAGATTTACGATAGCATGCTCATCAGTGATGGATGTACTGGCAGCATTGGAGGAACCACTGAAGCACTGAAATACGTTCTTTTCAAGTAAATACTGGAAGGGTTTAGTTCTACAAGGGCAGATGCAAATTCTATTGCATTACTGCTATGCTGCAGCACAGCTGCATGAGGATTAACGAGTGCGGATGCCCAAGGTAATCTATCAATACAAAGGATTTACAGAATGCTACCAGCAAGCCTAAACTCAGTTTTAGGCTTTGTGAAGCTTAAAGAATACATCACCTCAGAACAGTGTCCTTCTTATTAAGAAATGTTTAAATTCTTTAGAGGTTTGAATGTATTTGGAAACTTGATGGAAAATATTGAAGTTACATATGATGGAAAAGTAGAAAGCTGTGCTTAGGAAAACTATTAATTTCAATAGTTTATTAGATTTACAGATAATCTTTCTGCTCTCCTTTTTGTTTAATAACTAAAAAAACCCCTGCAAACTTGTTTTTTTTCCTCAACTATAAAAAATGATCTGACTGAAGTCATGGAGGAAAACGTTCAAAAACCTTTGAGGAGGTACCTTAGCTGCATGTGTAGAAAACCCCATTTTTTTATTAGAGATAGTTTAACTATGCCTGACTAGTCAATTCTGAAGAGGAAATATGCAAACAAAAGTCGATGGGAATAGAGGCTCTATGGAAAAGAGCTCTTTCCTTTATGGTGCTGGGACACGGGAAGAATCACTGGCTTCCTTGGCCACAAGGAGTTTTCTGGAGTTAAAAGGCAGGGATATGTCTTTGGATTGTTGTAGAGTGGCATTTATTGCCAATTCATGTGGTCCTTACTGATCTAATGAGATGTCTATTGCTGTTTGCTCCATCATTCTGTCTTCTAGTCTCTGCTTTGAATCAGGTTTTAGCTGAGAATATTGTTCTCCTACAGCTGTATTTATTGTTTTCTCCCTTGCTGTTTCTTGTTTTACACTATGGTATTTTGTGGCAGATTTGCTATGCTACGCAAGCTTTGTAGAATATAGCAGTTCTTTGGCTTGTGTTTTCCAACAATGTAAACGGTTAAGGTCTTGACGGCAGAACAGAGCTGATTGTATTGTAATTCCAGTATATTCTGGACAAAACTATCCTTTTAAAGTTTTCTGCTTGGCCCTGTGTTTACGAAGTTGCTCCTCAGCAGACTCACTGTGCTGCAGAGGACACTACAATGATTCTGTGTTTAATGTTAGCTGGACTAAACTTCCAGGCGTTTAGGATCTAATATTCTACTTGTCCTTTATATTGCTCACTTGAGAAAGAAAAGACAATTAAAATCACCAGCAGTGTCACTAACATGACAAGAGCTGACATTTTTAGGTTGCTGAGCATTCCTTGTAATAGATGGTTCTGCAGTAATTGTCACATCTCATCTTTGTCTCCTGTGATGAAGCTTACTTTTTCAAAATGCTGTTGGGCTTTCCAAACTGCAGTACTTCTGTGATTTGTGTATATATATATTTTGATTTCGTAGGGGTAGGAGGTGTACTGCAGTGCTTGCTGTAGTGTCATGAAAACAGTCAGCCAACAATGAAATGCAGAGAGGTCAAGAAGTGTTTCACCTAAAAATCACTGTCAGTGGTAATAGTGTGCTTACATGGTCATATTGTTGCAAAAGGAAAATTACACATTTTCAGTTTTCTGTGACTGGAAAGTAATTTTGCATTGCTATTCATCCAAGGCAGCCAGCACTGTGAGAAGTTGACTGTAATCAGATTCACAGAATGTGTCACTTCTTAGTATATCCATTAAACTCTGGCAGAATCAACAGGTTTGTGAGATCTGGGCCCAGCTGCATAAGTGGATAAGTGTACTCTGAACTGTAACGTAGATATGTGAGCAAGTTTGATACCAAAATGAACCCCTTCAAAGACTGAAGCTCATAGTGTGGAGTTTTGCTGTGACTGGCTCACACTCCCACTGTTGGCAGTGTGTGGTGTAATATAAGGGAAACTAATGTGTGGGGAATTGAGGTAGAAGTACTCAGAAAACCCCTTGTGAAAGATGGAGAAAGTATTAAGTGAGATGTAAATTAAATGCCTGTAGCCTTTTTTTTCTGTGGATGTAATTCAACCTCTGAGGATGCCCAGCTCAAGGCCATATTCTTCTCTGGCCTGCCACTTTAAATCTTATTTGAAGGGTGTACTGAAGACCTTAGTCTGTGGAAGTGAGTGTCAGCTCTAAAAGGAGAAGTAAATGTGGGGTTTGAACACCTGTGAGTTTGGCATTAGGCTCTGAACACTGCTCTTATCTCCTGTTTGTGTGTATATATAACTTATCTGTGGGAGGTTTGCTTTTAAAAAAAAAGCTTGTGTGACTTTCCATTTTGTAAATAACAAAAGGAAATACAGAGGAGGAAAAGGAAGACCGAGACTTTTCAGAAACCCAAGTGGGGAACTGGAGCTGGATATCCAAGTCCAATTTGTTTTAAAGCCTTGAATTGATTTATTTAGGTGTCTAAGTTGAAAAGTTTTTTTTTAAAACAAAACAGAAAAATATGCCTGATTTGGAATAATTTTGTGCTCAGATCAGCTGAAAAATGGAGCTTTTAACAATGAATGACACCTCTGGGAAAGCTGATATTGCTCTTAGCAAAAGAGATTTATAGAGAGAATGAGTGAAGACAGATGCAGTGAACTTAGTCCTTGGGAACCAAGACTGAAGTACAGTTTTGTTGTTTGCAGTTCTTAACTGCCATCAGTACTCAAAGATTGGTTTATAGTTTCCTATATGAAAACTCATTGTTATTTAAACAGGATTTTTTCTTGTTTGAGGAGGGTTGTTTTTTGAATGATGCAAGTAGATATGACTTACAGGTATAATGGTGCACAGAGAAGAGAGATGCCAGGTATACTAGTGTTATTCTCTAGCAAGGGTCAAGATACTAAGTGAGGCCTGGCTAGGTGATTGCAGTGATTAATGGGGGAAAATAGCAGCAAGCCTGACTTAAATTGATGTTGCTTTGAGTAAAACTATTTCCTCTAAAGGTAAAAACAACAGTCACTGTAGAAGCTAACAGATGTAGTCACAGGCTATTGCTTTTTTTGTACCTGTGTCAGTTTAATCATGTGTATTCTTTCTTATATTGAGCTTTCTTTTGTCTTCTATTTTCATCTCTTAAAAACAGATACTAATGTTTGCCACACTTGGAATGGCCTGCTTTCCTAAAAGCCTGGCAGATCCTGTTCTGAAAAATGAGGAAAAATAGATATGCATTAAAACTTAATTCACTAAAACTTGATTCAGAGAAAAGTGAGCATATGCTGAGCCTGGTTTTGCAGGTTTCCTTGGTGAAATCCACAGGACTACGCATGCTTATAAGGCTTCTTGAATCAAGGTCTAAACCACAGATCTCTTTACTTTCTTGCCTGTTCTGTGTTGCATCAGGCTACAGACAGTGCAGGTACTGAGCATGCATCTTATCACTTTTGTCTGTTTTGAAAAACATTTCTTGCCTCTCTGAAGGTATCGGTACACATGCTATCTGTTGGCCCGTGGTGTCAGGAAATTCTGTGGATTGTTATGCTTATGGATCCATGCATATCTAGT
The DNA here is from genome assembly GCF_003343035.1 of Apteryx rowi. Classification (NCBI taxonomy): domain Eukaryota; kingdom Metazoa; phylum Chordata; class Aves; order Apterygiformes; family Apterygidae; genus Apteryx; species Apteryx rowi. Next base: position 2,802,585 of record NW_020450827.1, on the reverse strand, counting down.
AAACTTGCTAGTAACACTGATTCTAATTATGCAAAACCTCCAATAATTATTATGTGGAAAGTACCTTTTGATTTACTGTAATAAAGGCTAAGTGTTATTACTCTGCCCTTTAGGGTTAAGTGCCTTCAGACTATCAATCTATTTTACTGACCACAAGCTCCAACTTGATTGAGTATCTATTTGCAGTAGCATGTGTCTGTCAGTGCTTATGTTCAGGTCTCTACATATAATGGGAGGTAATAGTCTTGCTGGACGTCCTCAAGAATATGGTCGTAACGGTTCTAGAGAGTTGCTGAGAATCTGCAGTGCAAAACAGATTTCAACTGGTGACTTTGAAATTCTTTCATTGTTTTATTCACTGTTAATAGACTGGTGTGAAAAAGAACATAACCTCCTCAACTTTTTGGAATTGAAATTAGCTCCACCTCTGACCCCTGTGCTTTAGTATTTGTTAGTCAGCTCCTTCACTGATGTTGTCAGTTGTGAAATTCAAGGTATCTTAAATCCCTGACTTCCTCTCTTCCCTTCTCCTCCCGTGTCTTCGTTGGCCTGTTTAATTTCCATGCCATTCCAGGAAGGTGCCTTTATAATAATCTGATGACAAGAGTGTTATCTTTATGAGCTGGCATTCTTGCAACTAGACTAGTTTTATAAATGCCTTGTTTGGCAATTTGAAAGAGAATTTCTGGGAGTGCAGGCAGCTCAATTAATTTGTCTGTTAAAGGTAAAAATGTGCTGCTAAATTTATTCCAAAAAAAAAAGTGCTGCATAGAGGAAACCATCAGTTTGGTTGCTGTTGGGATACTTTACTGCATGTTCTTGTCTGCCATCTAGTGACAGTGTTTTTAACGATTATTGGCAATGCATGCAAGTCTGGAAAATGTTTGGCACCTGCCTTCTCAGTTGTCTTTACTTCAGGATTTTCTCTTGTAGTTTTAGTTTTGTGAAACTGAGACCTGACCTCAAAATACGGAGTCAATAATGTGTAATGATTATAAAGCATGGCAAGGTGTATTAAACCTTTGTAATTGCTAGACACTGGGGCAGGAAGGAAAGCAGGGAAATCGTCCCTTACCTACCTGCAGTGGAATGGGTTCTAACACCACCTTTTGGTATTGGCCGCTGTCAGAACATGGTCTAAGTGCAGGAAGGATGGGTGAATACACAGACTGGTGTAGGGTATAATATGGGGATACTTCTCTCCAGATACAGTTTCACTCATAAAGCTGAGGTACAGTTGCAGGTGATACCAACTTGGCCTGTGCTAGTTCAGTTTATTTAAATTCTAGAATCAGAAAAAAGTATGGATGTTGTATTTGTGTTATGGTGTGGGATGGGATATTTACCAAGACTATTCATGAGAAGGCAAATGTGTGCATTTTTGTTGTTTTTGGCTTTTTTCCCTTTCCCCTTTTTAGCCAAAGGTCACAATAGACTGACTGGAGTGGAGGTAAGCCAGGAAAACCATTCCTGTTAATATTTTCTAAACAGATGCTTTCTTTGCATGTTGCAGGCATTTGTGAATGTTGAGTGTGCTACTAATTCAGGACACTGGTCTTTATTTTATCTGTTTATGGAGAAAAATCTACACATGGTAGATATTCCAGCTGAAGGTAGCAAAAATTTGGGAGCAGAAATTCTGTTCTCTTTGCCTTGGCACATGCGTATTTGACATCCTTGTTGTCTGAAGGTTTTATCTTAAAGGTGGTCTAATTGATTCTTAAAAATGTCTATGAAGCAAAAAAAATTTCATTGGAAAATACATTTTCCTGTCCAGTGTTTGGTTCAGCATAATTAACATGAATAATGCAAGACAATTTTCTGATAGTTATTATATTAGAGAGCTTAGCTGACTCATAACTGCCCCCATGACATAGCCAGAATGCAAATTACTTGGATGGAAATAGTATAGAGCTGGTTGGATTAAAATATGGTACATTTTGAATTTAAAATATTCAGGGTCTTGTAAAATGACCTTAATGTCATGTTCCCTCACCTCCATGTTACCAAGGAAATTTGCATAATCGCTTCTAGGCAGCTTTTTTCTTTCCCTTCCTTGAATTGACAGGACGCTACCATTCAAAGATAAGCAGGGTGTCTTATTGTGTGTTTTTTCTGTGTTCAACTATAGTAGAATAAACATACTATTTTGTCATTGTGTTTTTTGAGAACCTGGCTTCTTTATCCTATTTACAAGGATAATGCATCTCGGACATGAATCTAACAAGGTGCCAGTAAGACTGCAGTTCTTGTTAGGAGTCAGACCTGTCTCAATGTCTTTCTCCTTGCTGCTGCTGAAATCTGGCTGTGTCAAGTCATGTTGAAGTTGGTGTAAAAGCAGTTTGCTTCCTCTTCAAGGCTGTCACTGGAATGGAAGGAGTGGGAGTAGTCCCAGTATGCTTTAGGCTCTGATGGGTAACTGGGAGTAGCTTGGTTTGGGATAGCTGATTGGAGTTAGGCCCTCCAGCAGTCGGCTCTAACCTAGCCATGTGGACCAGAGAGCTGCTTGTGTGCAGTCTTGCAAACCAGCTTGCTGAATGGCAGTTTCGGCTGTTGGAATTTCAAGCTAAACAGAGTCTGTTCTGTGCTGTGGAGATGGGTTGGACAGCTGTGGGGAGTTCTCTCAGCTGTACTAACCTAAGCAGCTTATGCTTTTGTTAAATTAGATATCTGCCCATTAGGCTGTTTGCATGCCACTCCCTCCCTTGTGTTGGATAGGTCTCCTGATTTTAGTTCACTGCCTAGCTGCATAAATGTTGCTGCTAGGAAAAGAACAGAGGGAAGAGAGTGATCAGGATGTCAGGAAGAAAGTGGCTGCTTTTTTTTGGCTGTAGTAGAGTTGTGCTGGTAAAACTCTGCTTGCCTTTTGTTGGGAAAAGAAACTTTAAGGAAAAGCATTTACTCTGGCATTCCCCTAACCCGCTGTAGTCTAAGATCCTAAAGTGCTGGTGTACTTTGGCATTGTTGTCGCATCAGACTGTTGTGACAGACTAGTTTATTTTTGGTTCGTGAGGATAGCATTCCCTGTTGTGCTTTTTCTTGTTTTCTGGGTTTTTACCTTTCTGGTGATAACTGATAGATTTTGTGCAACAGACAGTTTGAGAGAGAGTAGTACATTGGTTGGAAAAGATAATCGTTAACTAAAGAGAGGTCCAGCTATTACACATGGACTTGCCCCAAAAGATGCAATTTCAAAGTGAGTTTTAACTCGGTGTCTCTCTTTAAAAAATAAAATGAAATGTTGTAATGAGATTGTTATTTATTATAAATCAGTGAGAAGTTTACAAGTAAAAGGATTATTTTGCCCTCTGACTGGCTACCATTGTCCATTTATTCATACTGAGTTTCATTGACTGGCCCTAATCAGCCTCTTTGTCAAGCTCTAGTAAAAATTGCTGAATAGATGGGTACTTTAGGTGAGGCAGAAAATGTTTTGTCATACTTAAAATAGTCCATATCTCCTTTCTGATCTAGTCAATCCTTGCTGATCTAGCAATGTAATCCAGTTGATTAGCTGAGGGTGCGACTTACTGTTGCTTATTGCATTTATCTATCTCTGCTTACAAGTTCTTATGAGTAGGGTCTACATAGAGTACAAACAGGTTGTGGTAGGTGTCTGGGGCTCTTCAGTGCTTCTATGGCATGAATAACAGTTTATATGGATTCAGGGCGTATGACTGTCTAAACTTCCTGAGTAAATCCATCTGTCTGCAACCAAACTTGATCTAGGCTCATGGAATTTCAACACTGGTTTGAAGGACTTGAGATTCAAGCTTAGCAGACCTTCTAGCAAATCTTTCTAGGGGTCACTGCTTATTTTGAAACACCTCAGACCAGATGATTTATTCCTTAACTTTTGTTCATACGGTCAGAGCCCATGCCAAATTCCTAGCGCAATCCCCTGCTTCTGCACTATTCTGCTGTATTAGTTTGTTTTGTTACAGCATGAGGAAAGGCTTTTACCAAGACCTTTCTTCATTCTAAGGCCTGGAGACTTGTCTTCCTCTTCCCCGTCATTCATTAATTTCGTACTTTTCTTTTGACCCTTTTCTTTGTTTCTCCATTTTTTGGTGATACTTGGAGAAATGTGTGCTGAAGGCCTCTTAGTTATCACTAATCCACATTTATCTGCAGGATTGCTGCCTCACTCATCTATTAATCTGTTCCAGTCTGTTGGTGTCTATTCTACCACTGTTTGGTATTACTCTTCTTTGGTATAGCTTTCTGATAAAATTAGCAGATAATTAGTGACAGCTTTTTAAAATGTTTATCAGGCTGAGGAGTAGAACTGGTAAAATTTGCAATCCTGGACTGAATTAAAGAAAGGACTTTGGGGGGAAGGGGAAGACCTGTATTTGAAACAGTTGTACACAATGTGACTGTTACTGTATGAACAGGCAATTCCATCCAAGGTCGTTCAAGGAGTTGTGAGCACACCTGGGACTGTGATGTGGCTCTTGTGCTCTGGCACCCAGACTGCTGCTCTGTAGGGTGGTGCCATACTAAGAGCACCAGCTACTTTCAGTTACTCTGTTACCTGGAAGGTGCTAGTTGAAGGCCAAATCCTTTTGGTTGTCATTGCCACAGTATTGCAAGCACCTTCATCTGTCTGAATTTCATTACACTTTGCAATTATTTTCTTCATTTATGTGCCACTGTTGTTGTTCTTTGATATGCCTCTGGCACATATTTGTTTCCAATACCAGCAGATGCAATAATTGAGCTGTTCCAACTTTATTGCTGCTATTTGTAAATGTCTTGATCCTCTCTCCTAGGGAATGAACAGCTTCTAAGGACCTTGTTTCTTTTGCCCTGTGACCTTTTAATGCTCAGTCAGTAATATTGGGAGGCTTGTTACTTGTATTAGAAATTACTAATGGTGTTGCTGACGGAGTAGCTCACCAGTCTGTCTGAAAGTAGTATGATTCTGTTCTACACTGCTGTGCTCAGTAGTGGAATTGGTGGCCCTTACCCATGTGAAATTGTTGGATAAATTGTCTATCTTGATACTATTTTATTGAGCTGTTTTAAGACAGCTGAGTTTATTTATGTATTCACGCTGAAGTACGCAGAACAGTTTGTTTCTGGCTTTAATTTGGGTTACTTTAATCAAAGGTTCATCTACATATTACAGCTCAGAAGTCCTGTATGACTTTGGAATCACTTGGTTTTCCTCTGTCTTATAGAAATGAAAGTGAGTCAAAAACACTTAGCTTTACACTTAGTGCATAATAAGTATGCTAAAAATTGGAATGCTAGGTGTTCATGGTAATCGTGCCCAGATGCTTTCAGAAGAAACAAAGAAGTAGATATTAGCTTATTTCATGATTCTTGTATGATTTTTTTTAAATACATAGTACTCTTTTTCCAAGCCAAGAGATTCCCCAAAGCAGTCTTCAGATCAAATAAGTGACTGTCCAGATGTTTGAAATTGTTACATGTGTAATTGTTCTGCTCAGGTTCTTTTTTTTGTACCATTTGATTCGCAATTGCACCTACAAAGACTTGCCCTCTGAATCACCAGATCATTTTATCTACTGGATGAAATAAAACTGTTCAGAAATAGATCAGGCCCCATGATGCAAGCAACTGTGGAGGATTCCCTGGTAAACTGTTAAGTCCTGTGATTTTTTGTTATTTCTTTTTTTCCCCCCCATTTTCTGCTTGCTCTGTTTATTTCCATAATAAAGTAACAGTGAAGTATTTGGTTTTAGTTCATTACACTTTCCCAAGGAGTAGCAGAGCCATACTGTGGCAAAAAGGATAGTGTCATATCTGGTTATAGTATTAATATTGGAGATGAAGCTGTGGTATCACTTCTGTTTCCTAGCTGGCAGTTTTCCTCAGCTTCTGCATGTGTATTCTGTGGTGTTTTGTTTCCTTTCTGTGATAAAAGGCTTGCCAAAGAATTCACTGAGAAACCATCTGCTCTCAATGGTACACTTTGACCAGTTTATTTGTAAACAGGTTATTTGTAATCTGATTTTTTTGACAGCATTTTAAGAGGCTGTTCTGCAATTTGGTTCAGCTTGCTTGTGTTCAGTGATGCAGTATCATTTTAATTTAAGGCAGACTGACTTCAATGGCTGCTTTTTTCATCTTGCTTTGAAATGAAAAGCTTTTCTTTTCCTATTGTAAAGACTATCATCATCCTGTTCTCTCCCTATCACCTCTGTCCTGTTGTGATTTATTAGTTTCAAATTCCTTTTAATGCATGTATAAAGATAAATGTATCCCAGTGCTTAACATAGGTCTTGGGTTTACGGGTGACTTAAAGCACCAATTTTTTTCCCTTGTGGCTTGCTACAGCTGCAAGTAATGCTAGCTAAGTTTGTCCTGGCTCTTGCTGATGGTCAGTTTGATCTTACCACTGACCTATGCTGCCTTTTAGGTCTACAGTGATTTGTTTTAGATTCTGGCTCTTCAGTGTTGCGGCTTGTGTAGTTTGATCACACAGCTGATGAGTTCAGTATTGTCATAGCTGTTCCTCATGGGAGGGTGCGCCAGAGACTTGGCAAACTTGGACAAAATAAGCTGTCTTGTATAACAAAATCGGTTAGCGATGCTGTTTGGTTTCCCATTACTGACTAACCAGATAGTCTAATAGATTGACTGTTTATATATGGAAGAGCTGCATCTTGGGCCAAGTCTACTAAAGCAATTACACTAAAGAGATGGTTAAAGCCAGGATTTTGTGTCATGAAACTGTTTTTTTCCGTGGGTTGGTTTAAGGAGAAATTGTCTTCCTATAACATTCATTAAAAAAGTTCTAGCTCCAGGATTCATATTGGGTGATTTACTGTAATCATAAAGATTTCTCATAGAATGTTGTTAAATACAAGAGTATAATTGTGTATATCAGGAAGTATCAGCAGAGCAGCTTGCTGAGCTAGGATTTACATGTACCAGCCAATCAGTCCTGAAATTGAGTCTACTCATTGTGTAGCATGACCTGTTCTCAAGCGATTCTGCTCAGACTTGCTTTGACTGAATCTTTAGTGTTCGTGAAGGGTAGCTGATGGGCTGTGAATAATAATATGCTTTGTACTTTTCACTCAAAGAACTGAGGGCACTTGGGAGTCATAAGGCCTATCTGTTTTATAGATGGGAGAATTATGGTCAACTTCCTGCAAGTCACGAAAATGCAGTTCACAGCTCCTTAGCCATCTGTGACTTTCTGACTTAGGTATGTCTTCTGAAAGTTTATTGTGGCTTCAAGGAGTAGCCAGACTGATGAGATTGCTAATCCCCACAGCGCACTTTTCTGCTTTGGTTTGGTTGCAGCCTCAAACATGGAAAGAGAACTCCAGATCAACAGAAATCCTATTAACCCATAATCTGCCCCACAAGTCTTTTTCAAACTAAGGACTGAACATTTTGGGGAGATTAAACTTCTATGTCAATTTAAACCTTGGTTTAAACCAACCTTGGTTAGTTGTCACAGAGCATCTGTCAAGAGAAAGTGTTGAAACTGTCTCCTATCTGTCAGGCCAGTGAACAGACTTGGCACAAGTTTCATTTTTGAGTGTGTGAGACTATTTCCTTAGATATGCACATTTTAATCAACATCATACTTAAGCTAGGGTTTCTTGACAGTTGTCCTCTGTGGTGCTATGATTGGTCTGTGTGCCAGAGGAGAGTTCATGTTTTGGATGTACGTTTGCTATACAGTAGAAGGCAGCAGAGACTGACCTTCCTCTCATCTGAGCTGGCGCATCCAGAAGGCACAGCATGTTGCCATGCAGAGAGATTTTCCTTGGGCCTGAAAGCAATGTAGCATGATAAGTTATTAGCTGTGGTGAAATGTTGTGCTGATGTAGCTATGCAGTTTGTTTCCAGGTCTGAAGTGAGTGAGACAATAGTAATCTACCTCTCTGATCGTATATCCTTTTATATCTTCAAAAGTGTGTGTGTGTTCTTAATTTTGTTGGATTCTTTTTTCTGAAGCAGTGAAGCTGTTTAAGGAGTTATGAATCACTCAGGAGAGCGGAGAAGTTCAAGCTGGAATTAAAAACTCCGCAGGAAGGAGTGTTGCAGCTTGAAGCGAGAGAGTTTTTCTTCAGCAGGTTTCAATATCTGGAAAATAGCCGTATACTACTTTGCCTCTTCCTCAGCAGAATGGGGTTGCTTGCCTGCACCTTGGCATTTTGAATGTACATGCAGTGTAAGGGCTGCAAGGCACTTAAACATTATATTATTGGTATCAAATACCTAACTTATTAGGTTAGGGTTATTAGGCTAGCGGTTTTTGAGTCCTGGAGAAGCAACATGCTTGGTCCTTCTGGAAGGAAGTTGAAAAATGTATTGTTTCAGTGTATGTGACTAGCATTTCATTTCTAAATGCTATTAGAAGGCCTCTCTTACTGTGGCTTGTTCCTTAGGTATTGCAGTGGTGAATATTAATGGAAAGGAGGTTTAGCTGCCTTCATGAGAAAGTTCCCCATGAAAATTGCTACTCTAGACTCCCTCTGGACTATTATATGCTTTCCCAAGTGATCCAAAGGGAACTCTTCACATGAAGATGTAATAAACTAAGTGAGTAAAAACAGCAAAGAAGGTGGTGTTGAAGAGGAGTGGAAAATAAGGTCTGGAAGACTGGCCTGTACTTTAAAAGCTGTTGAGTCAAATGCCTCCAGGTGCAGGTGTAATAGATGATGGAGGTTAGAATAAATAGGGCTGGATGCCCTTAACAGAATTGTTGTCAACAGGTCTTGCTGAATATATTCAGAAACATGTAACACTTTTCCTGGGCCACATAAATTTTTCTGCGAGATGAGCTGAGTTTGATACCTGAATTAATACCCACTTTCACCTAGACTCCTCATGTCCAATGGAAACAGAGCATTAGTAAAGCAGGTTACATCACGCTTCGGTTTTGTTTTAAATGAGTTATCAAAGGTGAGTCTTGTCTGTCTGCTATGTTCTCCAGAATTTACGTAAGTGTTGTGTGGAACTTCAACATAATCTGGGTGTAACTAATGTTTGCCAGAGATTGCCATTGGAGTATGATAGAAAGGTAGAGCTGGTCTGAAAAACAAGGGAGAAATCTCAGTTGAATAAAACACTGAAGGATGGGATGCCCAAAACTTAGTTAAGGGAATGAAACTCTGGAACTGATCAAATCCTTTACTGTATTGACCTTTATCAGGCTTGCCACTTCTGAAGCATAATTCAAGAGAGTATAAAATGTCTTCTGACTTGGTAGCATCTGAATTTGTACTCATTTTGTATACATACCTCATGGTTACAAATTTTTTGGTTAGAAATGTGTGATATTTTCAAACTTATGCTTTGGCAGAAAAGTTAAAATAGGGTGAAGAAAAAAACCCCAACCCCTTCAGTCTGAAAACAAACATGTTGAACTTAAATGCTCCTGTGGTTCTTCCATGTCCATTGTAGTTGCTTGGAAATATTCTTCTGTGGCCAAGTTTGCTGGCTAAGCACTGCAACTCCTGTGAAATATCAAGATGTCCCGTCTGCTGAGCTGCTGTGGTGTAATACTGTTATATTTTGCCATAGTAAATCATGAGAGATTTAATTTGGCAGTTTAATTTAGATGTGCCTTAGGGAATATAGAAGTCCAGAGATATTGCAGTGACAATTCTGAATGTGTGTGTATATGTGTGTATGTGTATATCTTTCTGCTTGCCTTTTTTCCAAAGAAAATTTGAATTTTTGTGGCAAAAGCAGACTTTCATGGTGGGGGGTGGGGAGAGAGGGGGGGATAATAATCCAGTATTGTGTTGAAAATGAGGGCTAATGAACTTTCTCAGCAGTATGCACAAGTTGCAAGGTGGTTGAATCAGGGCCCATCTCTTTCACAGCAACTCAGTGTTATTCATTGGAATTTACTTGGCAAGAGGTATTTAATACTGAAATGCCATGGCCAAGTTTTGTTCAGCTGTTTTTCAAGCCAGTGTATTTTACTGCTGACAAATACATTCTTTGAATTCTTTAAGTTAGTGTTCCTTGCAGGGAGAAAGACTGACAACATGTGTGCAAGTTTTGCAGTGCTGGTCAGTAAATAGAGCTCTGCTCTTAATCTAGTGGACAAATGCATGAAGTTAAATGGGTGAAGAGTGAAAGGTAGATAAATTCACATGGGAGATATGATGCAACTCCTAATAGCAAGTGTATTTAACCCTTACCCATAAAAGCAATGCATTCACTGGGGACTTCTTAAATCAAGACAGATTCCCTTGTGATGAACACGTACCAATGAAATGATAGCGTTTGGCAATGTTTTCTTCTCTCCACACTGGAGAAGTAATGTTCTCTATTTTAAAAATGGCTTGGTGCCCTTGGATTTTTGTGTTATAAACTTACGGGCCCATTCTTCTCTCAGGCAAGAGTTCTCTTATGTTGTGTGGTTTGCGAGATGGATTCTTGGGATTCACTATGGTAAATGCTACTATGTCGTTTGGCAAATTAAGGTCTGCTGTCAGAAAGCATTTGGCTTTCTGACAGAACTAGAAGTAATGCTCTGCGTTTTGAGTGAATTCAGATGTATGTTTTATCTGCATGACTTCTGTGCCTTGTATTTATGTGGCTTGTGCAAAGCTAGTGTTACATCCGAGGGTTGTGTGCCAAAGCCTGGGCTGGGGTGGTTTAATTTAGACTAAAGATGAAAGGGGTGGTTCTTCTGTAGCTTGTGAAGGTGGATACCTTATGCACAGCTTGCTCTTCATCCTGTGTGGGAACAGGGTAAGGTCAACACTTCAAATTTTTGCTGAGGGAAGCCATATGTATGTATGGTGCTTATGCACCAGTGATAACCATCAAATGCATTTGCTATCATGGGGGAGAAAAGAATCTTCTTGTCTATCTTTGCTTAGGGGAATGATTAGTTGAAACAGCTTATCTTTAAAGCAGAGCAGCATAGCTGTTGTGTGCCTTCATGCTTAAATCAAAGCATGTGTGAGATTCAGAAATCCTTAGTACAGCATACAGAATGATTGGTGTTTTGTTGTTGGTCAGAACTCTTGGAACTAGCTTAATGGGAGGATATGGATGTGTTGTCTTGGGGCTTTTCAGCTTCATGAATTTTAATTTGGGGACAGATTTAGCAAATCCTCAGTGTGATGGAAAGAAAATCAAATACCTGGCTAGTATGAGGCTAATGGACCATTCCAGAGGCTGGCGCTTCAACTACTGTAATTCTGTTGGATGCTGTCATGCTGTGGGATGTTAATGGTGGCAATTTGAAAGTCACAAAGCCTCTTCTCTCTCTCTAAGTGCTTTCTTCTGGTTTTGTTAACTTTGATAACCTTTCTGTTTTATTAGAGAGTTATGAGCGTGGACTGGTTCTCTGGTTAATAACTGCCAGAGTAGAGGATTTTCAGCACCCCTTACCCTATGCAGCTTACCCTACTTTCTAGTGCCAGTGTAGCTATTAAAGATCACTTGAGCTGGATCTGGAGCTATAGCATGCTGATATGTACTTAATCTTTCTGTAGCCCTCTGCTCTCTAGTGGGAGGAATCAGCATGGTGTGGTAGGTATGTCATTGACAGTGGCTAAACTTGATCAGTTGCTAATAATGAGGACTCTCTTCCATCCCTGCTTCAGCAAAGGCCTTGTCCAGGAAGCCTTAGTCACATAAGCAGTCCTCTTGAATTTACTCTGCCTTAACTTTGTCCCTGGTGATAGTAAATTGGTGCTAGAATTGCCCCCAAAAAACCACACCTGAAAGTGTCAGATTAGATTTACTCTCTAGTCTCCCTAATGGTCTTTAGCTGTGCTCCAAAACAAAGCCAAGTTTTGTATTTTGTCATAAGCCTCAAGTCCTATGAAATGTCAGCAGTGTAGCTCTAAAGAGAATGCTGTGGGCAAAACTGATGCTTTTGAACTACTTTTCAATACCCTGATTTCTAAAGGGTAAATTCACTGTTACATTTTTAAAGGTACATTCACATCATCTCTCTGTTATCCTTTCATATATATTTGTAAAATCATGAGGTTCAATATATCCCTTTGGAGACTATAATGAAGCAGTAGAATAACTGACAAAATAAGTGATTCTACAGTGCATCTACAATATTTTCTGGAGTTTTGGGTACACTTTATTCTTTCAAAAATGGGGTGTAGGAAGGGTGTCTAGCTTTTTATCTGAATATGCTAAAACAGCGTGCCTGTATGTAGTTGTTACTCAAGAGCTTAGAGCACAACAGAAAAACAGACCTTAAACTAAGTTTATAGTTGAAGTATATACTATATGTGGTGCTTAATACAGTGAATCCTCAGAGTAATGGAGGGCGTCCCGTGTTCCTGCATGATAAGTATTTATTATATACACCAGTGTAATTCTTCGTACCTTTAGAATTGGTCTTAAATTGCAATTTTTGCGGGGCATAAGCTCTACCTTCCTAGCTCTTAACTCTGAACAGAGGAGTTAGCACTGAGCTGCAGTTTCTGATCCAAGAATAACTCAGACTGGTTGCGGCTGTGAGACGATGCATACTTGCAGGCATCTTTTATCTCCTGTGGGACTAAACCAAGCTCTTGGCTTTGGCAGCTGAAACCAGATTCCCGGAAATATAGCACAGTGTGAATGAGCGACTCCTATTCATGTTTCCTAAAATAGTGTATTCCAAAAGATTATTTCTTACATTCTAAATATACATATGTACTTCCAAAAGAACTTCTCATACAGTTCTTTGACTTGCCTGGAGATGGCAATGTGGCAGTATGATTGCCACATCATGGCCTACTCCTGGGAATATATGAAAATAACATTAAAATAATGATTAAAAAATGAAGTTCAGTTTGAGCTAGCTCTGCAAAAATAGAGGGAATAAATACATTAAAAACATACAGATAATGTAGCTGAAACACAGCTGATTTAACTAAATGAGAAGCTTTGTGAATGGTAAATTAATTTTTTATTGCACCCAGACACCCAACATACTTTTAATGTTGTGTAACATCCATTTTAGTGAATGACTTACAATAAACATAAGCAATGGCCCTTTGCTGCTGCTCATTGGCTGTAAAACACCAGATAGCCCAGAAGGTTGCTGCAGCAGTAAAGATGGCAAGTTACCTGAGTTCTCAAGGTGGTCATACTGTTTATGCTTGTGTGCCTGAGCCAGTCAGCAGAGATTGCTTGTTTATTCACTTAAGCTTGGAAGCTCAAATAACTTTTTCAGAACACTTCACTTATTTGTAGTTGAGAGAATTTTTTGAAGAGGGAAATGACAAGGTCTTGTGCTCAATTGCAGCACTAACCATAACAATGCCCACTGTAATAGAAAGTTTCACTTCAGCTTGTTTCTAAGAGTTCCACTATGAATCAATGTTATCCTTAATTTACGAATGGAGAGACTGAAGTGCAGAGAGGTAGACTTTCTGCCAGGTCAGTCTACCAACTAGCAGCAAAGCTAGGAAGATAACCCAGATCTACTGAATTTCAATTTAATCTTTTGTTTGTTAGACTATGCTCTCAGTAAAAGGAATACAGGCAAGGTCCCCTGTGCTTGTATCTGAGTAGATTCAAAATTTTTTCTACTTGAAACACTTCAAGATATGTTTAAATGAGAAAACTATTTTCAAAATTATTCTATTTAAGTTGACATTTAAAGCAGAACTTCTTATTTAAATAGGGACTGGAATTCAAAGCCAAACAAAACCAAAAAAGCTTAAATTATCAGAAATGAAGTAAAGCATTCCAGGGGAATCAAATGAACACTGCAAGTTGACCCTAGAAGAAGTGGCCTTGCTTTGCTGAAGAATAAGAGTAGTTCTGATATGAGTTGTTCCCTTTACCACAATGTTGTTTTCTTCTCAACCAGAACAGAAAACTACAGTTGTGATACGTGGTCCTGGTGGTAGTGATGTCTGGTTTCAAGGAAAAGGTTTTTGGAGTGAGATCTTTACTTTCTTTAATATCCTCAGATGAAAGTCTTTATAAGATGTACTGTTGTTTTGTTCCACTCAAGCTTTTATTGGTCTTCACTATGCTCCTCCAATGCTTATTTAGATAAGGAGTTGGGGATTGCCCTTGCTTGTTTACTTAGCTCTTCATAAGTGCATGTGCCATTTGGCCATGCAATATGGTGCCGCCAAGCCAGCGGACTGCCAATACTTCTACTCTTGTATCCAGTATGAGGCCAGCTGCTAAACCTCTTGGGTTCTTTGTCTCATTAAGAGTACAAGAGGTACAATATTAGATCAGCAAGGGAAATGCTGGGTGATAATTTGGGAACCCATGTTTATAGGAGACTCTAGAGATATTTGGAATCTGATTACAAAGCCTTTCCCCTTCATAGTCAAGACCTCTAAGCTTGGTAGACTGTTCCTTCTGCTGTTCTAGGTTGGATATCTCTTCCACTTCTATTTCTGTCACTCAGTCTCCCACCACTCTGTTGTAATAGCTTTGAAGGTAAATACTGTATAAATTGTTGTTTTGGCATGTCACACCTTGTGGTGTGTTGAATAATGAATGCGACGTTGTCATGATGTACCTGCATCTTGGCAAATGTTTGAAGTCGTATCTGCTTGTTTTGCACTTTAAGATGTGGCTACTTGTTTACAAAGCACCTCCTACTCCAAGAAACTCAATGTTTTGCATGGTTGCTGTCACCGCAAATGCTCAGAGTAGAAGAGGCACTCTTGCAAGTGCTTTGAATGGTGTTCCACAAAATGAAAGAGGCTGTGCTTGTTTTTTATTGTGATGTTCTGCTGGCACGTTATTTTCTGAACCTCAGAGGCTGCTGAAAGAAGAAAGGGAAGACTAGTTGTATGGCTTTGATCTTCAGAAGGTCCTGCTTTTTTTGTTTTGATCACAGATGCCTTCTGACAAGCTTTACACCATCATGCTTAGTTCTTCAATACTTAAAATAATGGCTTCAATATCTTAAACCATTTGCTTATCTGCAGGCATGCTCTGATGCTCTTCTCTAGATCTAGTTATGCTAGTTGAAGACCTTACAGTCCTAGGCTGCTTACATGGAATACACAATTTCTGGCAATATTTCAGTCAGTGATGTAATTACAGATACAATATGAAAGAAGCAGTGTTGCGTAGAAATGCTTAAAGAAACTTGGTGTCCCATAAAACTTGGCCTCATAAAGTCAGGTTCAGAAGCATCCTCTTTTACTTTCTCCCAAATATAAACTTAGCAACTGTGACTAGCACTCATCCACAGGAGAGAAGAAAAAAACACATTTTTCCAGAGTGTGTGTGGATATGTGAGATATAGGGGGAGAAGGAAAACTGATACTCAGTGATCAAGCATCTAATTTGGATGCAGTTAAGTTAATTTGAAAAGCAAATGGAGGAAGGACCAACCATCTGCCTAATGCTGTGCTCCTATTGAGCCTTTCTCTCACTATACTGTTCTGGCAGCAGTATGAGAGTCCAAGGCTACATTCCAGGCATAGCAAAGAATATGGAGAGTGTAGGAGCAATTAAGCTGCTCTTGGACCTGGTAGTGTGCTGTTGGAGGTGTTAGCGGAATTAACTGTAGTCAGTCATAAAACAATAAGAGCTGGCTAAACTGTTGTTAATCTCTTTGCACACGGATTAATTGGAGCAACTGTTATCTCCCTGTTGGCTTCCAAATGCTTAGTTGGGAATGTGAGTCAACCCCTAGCTTGGTCGAGCGCTAAACTTTGTGTCCAGTGCTCGGGGAAGGTACAAATGCTAGTGTAGGGAACAGTTCCCTGAGCTGTAGTCTTGCTATGTCTGTTATGCTCTTTAGTAATCCTTAATGCAGACTTTTGAGAAAGCAGCTGAAATGTTCATACTAAGCTGTATTACAAGAGGAGAAAAAGCAGAAATCTCTGCTTTTCTGAATTGACACTTGAGTCGATTTATTATTAAAGATCAAATAAACATCTAGGGCATGGCTTTTGTGGGAAAAAGAGCAAACAGGCTAGGGTGCTTTCACTTTGGAAATGAGTCAGCTGAGACGAAATAATTAGAAAAATTAAGAAGGCTGTAGAGAAGATGCATAGGGAATGATTACTGTTGAATGCTGTTTTCCCCAATTCAAGAAAAGGAGGTCTACTAATGATATTCTAGTAGTGGGTTTTAAAAATAAAATGGAAGTAATGTTTAACAAAACATTAACATTTAACAAAAAAGTGATTAAATTGTGGTACCCTTGCAATTGGTGTTGCAGATGCTAGAAATACAGATTAAAAGAGTTAAAGGAGTTCCTGGAGGATTATTTTCACTGGTGTCCCAGGTGCTACTTCCAGCTCTGAAAAAAATTTAATCTTCTGGTTTTTCGAGTATGGGTGAAGAATCATTGCATGCTTGTCTTTGATTACATTAGACAAACAGGATTAGGTAGATAATTAGATTGACCTTCGTTTGGACTTGCATTTTTATGGGGAAAAGTGGTTGACTATATTCTTATCTTCTTGCAGAACTGGTAGCTCTATGTGGAGATGAAGGATTTCTTTTTTCCTTTGGTCTATGAAGTTTAAAAAGCTTTTGGATCCTTCTTAGTTTTTGATGCAAGAGGCCTTTTTAAATTCAGTTCATTGCATTGAGTTCTGGGTACAGAGTGAATGTGGATGTATTTCTTCTTCAAAAAGTTCTATTTGTGCTGCAATGACATTGCAGGCTGATTTCTGCATCATTCCTGTGTGTTTGCCTTTCGTGGTTTATTTAGAGGTCTGTTTTTATATTGTCAATGACTTGATGAGAATCCCAGCTTTAGGATTTGTAGGAGAAAGTAAGTGCTTGATGGGCACTGCTGAGATGGTTTAGCCAATCTTTCATTTTTACAGTAGGGAAGCAAAGCAACCCAGGTGCAGCAATAGTTTTTCTCAGAGCAGAACATAATGCTCATCTGCTTAGATAAACATGTAAAGGATTGTTTCATAAACTATGTTAAAGATTCATGCTTGAAAGCCATGTTAAAAATAACTGGAAAGGCCTCATGCTGCATCTCCGTTCTTGAATGGATTGAAAGGTAGTTAACAGAAAGGGCATATTGTCTGGATGGATTTTCATTGCTTTGTTCTCAGCTCTGCCAGTTGTTTGCTTTGACCCTTTGGTTAAGACTTGTGAATGAAGATGGTTCAGTAGTTAATAAGCTTCATTATAAAACTGTGAAATAAGAGTATCAAAACAGACACACCATGTCTGCCGGATCAGTGCTCCCTGACTGGGAGAGAAGTAAGATTACATTGCACAAAATCTTTTGGTGCTCTGAACTAGAATTTTAGGAAAAACTTCTGGTGAGTATCACAAAGGTAATAAGTCCCACTTCATTTCAGTCTTCCTGTCTATTTAAAATGAATATTCTCTTATTTGCAGGGTAGTGCTTTGTGCTAATGTGTGCACAATGCCCTCTGAGTTTCTCCAGGAACTCCAACAAGGGCATAAGAAGGTGTTTAATATTAACCCCTTCAAGCATGTTAACAAAAGGGAGCATAAGGATATTGATTTCAATGAGGTGGTTCCTTTTTTCCAAATAGCAAATACTGCTAACCTTGCTTGTGGGAATATTACTGCCTAACACTGATTAAATTGCAATTTCTGCACTGTGAGGCTTTGTTTCTTCCCAGGAGACAGATGTAAGCCTTGTGCAGGAGATTGTATTGTAAAAAGGTGATGAATTAACATTGTTTTGCCTCCTTGAGTCCATGTCTAGTCACATTGCCATGAGAATTTCTAAGGAATTTTCCCTAGTGCATATGGTCCTTTCCCTCATGATTGAGGACCTAGTTGCTGACGTATCACCCAGACTTTTTACAGCTTCACTGTAGTGTGAACTTCAAAGACTGTCACTAAACAGCTTCTTGCCTTAAATGACTCTGTCCTCGTTTGCAGCAAGTATCAAATGCCTTTCTAGACCTGTTCTGCCAGCTTGAAATAGCCATGGCAAAATCATGACTTAACTATTTATGACTTTGTGTTAAGCTTTCTAGAAGTTAAGCTTTTCTGGAAGTTCTGAAGTTAGCTGTGGAAGCCTCTTCCTGTGCAGGAGAACTTCACGTGTTATAGCTACACTTCCTGAACTTGTTAACCTTGCTGTCTTGGTCCCTGAAGATCTGACCTTATTTCTGATTCAAGGCCAAGAGCCTCGCTTCTGAGAATTCAGCACTGAAAACAGAAATCTGAATTTTCTGCTCCTGGATGTTGTGTTGCAGATGTGTGGTCAAGTTCAGCATGTGAGGTTGTGCAAATGTGGGATGTTGAGCAGTGTTCAGAGTTGCCTGCTTTTATAAGCCATTTTATGGTAGGTGAGCTCTCGTGAAGATGGTCACCAACAGTGTTACTGTTTAGCTGCTGCTTTCCCTGGGTATTTGTGGAATAGCAAAGGACAGAAGACTGTTCACTTACTGTGTTTATAATTTTTTTTTTTTTACATGCAGACTTGTATCCCTGTAGCCTGGTGTTTGAAAGGCTACCTGGTTTATGTTGTGGAAGAAATTAGGAATTCTAGACTTCTGTTTCACAGCAAGTCTCCTGAAGTTAGCTAGTTGGCTATGTAATCACACAATTGTTGCTGAATTCTGGAGTGCTTCCCTTCCCCCTTTTCTCCCTCTGTGGTTAAATGTGAAATTATAATTTTAACAATTGTTTTTAAAGCAAATATTTTCTAGGAATTGAAGGAACTTAAGTGGTTAAATGCTGTTTGTCTGATTGAGGCTCATCCCTGATAAGCATGTGCTTCAGCCTTGTCTGAGGTCAACAAAAATTAAGTGTATGTTCTGATGCTTTAGTGAACTGATATCAATAGGAATAGAGTTTACTTGCCACATCATGTAGGAACCAATGAAACAAATTCATTCTTCACAAACCTCAGTAGGAACTTGTATTCCATATGGGTGCTTTTGAAAATGAGTTTGCTGTTTTTGCTTGGTAACTGCTGTCCCTAGGGATCTTTAGAACAGTAGAAGACAAAATGCTGATGCTCAATTACTTCTATGATACAGCACGAGTGCATGGCATGATGAGTTGTTCTTTCTGCCAAGTTCATTTCTGCAAGTTTATATTACTTCCTTTACTAATGCAAAGAACCCCGTTGAAACCAATAACAACATAAATCTAGCTAAGGCAAATGGTTTATGGGAAAATGGAGATTTTTGCCTGATTATGGATGGTGTAAATGCTGACTGGCCCAGAAAATGCTATGTCTATCTAAAAACATTTTGAGAATATCTGACAATAAGATGTGCTTTTAGTAATGGTGAAGAGCTGTAGCTGGCTAAATATGCAAGACAGCAATCTTCCCCTGGAAAATCCGTATCTATTGAAATATTATTTCACATGTTCATTTGCCTGTTTTTTAAATGGTATGTTTTGATAAGGCAACAACATTGTGTTGCAACTTTTGTTGTATAAATTAATGGAGAAGACATGAAGTTGGTTTGCATCTGAAATCAAGTACTTTGGGGTTATTTGTTTCATGGAGAAATACTTGGTTACTTTGTATTCCTGTTTGGAGAGGATGTTTTGAAGTGTACATTTCGGATGGAATGGCAACTCCTGCTTAAAAAAGGAACAAAAAGTATCTGTGGGGAAGTGTATTAGCTTGCATAAAACGTGGATGTGAGCAGTGGATGCACTGGCTGCTCTTCTAGTTTAGGTCTCTCTGCATTTTGTTCTGATACTGTGTATATACAGTTCTTTAACAAAAATCCAAGGTTGAACGTAATATCTGAAAATAAACTAGAAATGGCATGCTGGCAAAAATTTGGCAGAGTTGATTAAAAAACGTAAGGATCTCAAGCAGTGTTTAAATACACCTGCCATCATGGGATCTTTAAAAACCCGTGTGCCAGTGTTGCAAAATGTTCCTATTCTGTTCAAGTCTTGTAGTATGCCCACTTCCAGCCTATCCTAGCTCCTTCACATCGAATTTAAGTGATGTGGAATGCATGGGGTGGAGCCAAGACAAAGGATGGAGGAGGGTGTAAAGTTACTCATAAGAGTTACAGTCGAAATCCTGGTCTTAGTTGTAGCTCCCTTGAGAACCTGCTTTAATGACCATCAAATCCAATGAAAGGACCTCTCTTGACTGCGTTAAGATTGGAATCCCCCAAAAGAGCTGTTTAAAGCTTGTCTAGGTGATCATGGTGGTAATAAAGTTACTTGTAGTCATAGAGCTTGCCTTTGGCTGCTGCTTCTGAGTTTTTGATGTGATGGAACACAAAGCACATCTTCTGGCTTTGACGCTTTTCAGTGGAGACTGATCGGGCCCAGATGGCAAATACAGCAGTCCTTACTTGTTTGAGTGTCTACAGGGGAACTGTTCTTATGAGAAAGGGCTACAGGGTCAGACCCATACACTTTAAAATGAAGATTGAATCCTCAGTTGCAATTGCATCTGCTGCACTCCATTGGTTTTACTTCTGCTTAACAGACCATAAACTATTTGTTTACGTAGACAACTTTTCATCTTCCACGGTGAATCATAACAGAGTTCTCAAGGGATCAGTCCCTGGTGTGGTTGTTGCTTTTCATTTATGTATGAGGCTTGGATGATTTAGATAGTGATTCCAACTGAATTGCACGGCAGCTGGTTTATGTCCTTTTCCTTGCACAAAGGATCTTACTAAAAATCTACATTATGGATCTGGCAGATTAAGCTTTGCTTTGAAGTACTTTACTGTGCAATAGAAGAGGGATGTTATGACTTAACACAGAAAAGAGAACCCCAGTCCATCAAAAAAACCAAACAAAACACACCCATGTCTCGCTCACTCTTGTCATACTTTAATGGTCCTCTGTCAATAATGAGCTCTTACTCTCTATATGAACTATTGACTAAAGGGAAAGCAAATGTGTGGCATAGTGTCTTGCAGAGAAAACAAAGATCTGAAGTGACAAAATGGGCTGAGGTAATATCATAAAAGATGCCATAAAGGTGACCAGGTGAACATGAAAGGATATCCAAGAGTTACTAGCTGAAAAAATGGAGTTTTTATGAAGTCTCAACATCTGTGTTGTAATGCCAAAGGATTAGCCAAAGGTGTAAACCTTCTGTGAATAGAAAATGAGGTTTTTGGAATACCTGCAATCAGAGGGAATTGAAGAGAACCTTTTAGAACTTATGAAATTTCCTGCCCATAGAGTGAGACATCTTCACTTACTCATGTGGTGACCTTACAGAGTAAGCATGGCAGAAGATAATTGGTGAGTCTCAGGTCCAAATTGCTACTTGTATTTGGAGGAGGTTGAATTCAGTGAGTGAGAAGGTGTCCTGTTATACAGTAATATGGTGTGCTTGTTGAAGTGGACAAGTACATTGCTACTTCTGCTGCATGGAAGGTACACATCTTTGCTTTTACGTAGTTAAGCTCCCCTCCCAGGGGCAGTGAATAAGCTTGCAGCATCCAGAAATAAAAGTGTAAGTTACTTTAAGGAATTTTCCTTTACTTGTCCTGTAGAAAACACAAGGTAAGGCAACTCTCAGTCATGTTTGCTGGCTATTGGAGTGGGTGTGCATATTTGAGAGACTTTGATGCCTCCAGTGGCTGAAAGCTTCCAAAATGACTACCGGCTGTCAATGTTTCATATATTTCATTTAGCATCAGTTATTATATATATCATCAGTTATTAAAAACTAACTTCCCCTTCTGGAGCCCTAGATACATATGAATCTTGATTAAAAACATTTCCCCTGAAATTTGGGTGTTGGGGCAATTCCCGTTGATCAGTTGCAGAGTGGTAACAAAGATTAATAGACGATGGATGGTGTTAGTATTAACCTTAGAGGAAAGTGGGATGCAGCAGCTACTTAAATATATAAACACTGGACCAAGCAGTGTGGTGATTTTCTTTGCAACTGCACCAAATATACTTAATTCAAATTAAGACTTAGAAGGTACTGCTCTTTCCTGTCAAGTTTTGTGTGTGTGTTTTTTTTTTAATTACTCTGGAGCAAATAATTCATCACCTCTTTGCCCTGTATTTGGTGATTGCCAATAATAAGAGTCTGCTTTGAGAAGCAGTTGGCTTTTTCCTTCATTACATATACATAGACTCGAAGAATTTTTAATGCTCTGGTAAACATAATTTGTGTTTCACAACGTGTTATGAGTTTCTTTGTGTGAATGCACTAAAATGAATGTATAAATAACTTCTATGGTTCAGTGAGAAAAACCATTAAGGTGTTTAAAATGTTTGGAAGTGCAGTAGTTGAAAGAGTAGTGCTATGTATGGTGCTTTGGGAGTTGGGAGCTGTAAAGGAATGCTATTGTAGTTTAGCAAAGAAATTACAGGGCTTCAACTACTAATTGCTAAAATTATTAGTTGTAGAAATAGGATAGAAGAAAATTTAAAGATGAAAGTGCAAAAGAAAGAACCTGGTGAACACTTCAATAATAATAGCATGGTGTTTGCTTACTCATTGTAATCTATTTAGGCAAATGTTAAATGCTTTTTTTAAAGTTGAAATAAATATGCACAGTACTGCAAATAATCCAGCTGGTAAGGCATTATCAACAGCTCTTTTTTCAACTGTTTAGTCTAAGAAATGGCATGTGTGACCCAGTGAAAAGCCAATACTGGGATTTCAGGCTGACTTAGCAACTCTCAGGCAACAGAGAATCAGAATATTGCTATCTGATCTGAATTCAGAAATGTCAGTGAAGAATTTTTTTCATGTTTGCTCTTTCTCCTCTAACATGAGGAACATAATGCTAAATTCATGTGAAAGAAGCTTAAGTTTAATGAAGTGCAAGCCTGTACCAAACTACATAAACTTTGCTCAGTGAATTGCTCAGTCTCGTGAATTTGGAAGGAGAGCTATTACAATTGTATCTTATTGGTTTACATGTTTGAGGCTAGGGTTTCTTTAACTCTGCTTTTGCATGGGGTTTTTAACTACTCAGAATGGACATTCACAGCCTTGACTCCTGTCACCTTAATAGTAGGCACTGAGCTGGGTTGTCTGGATAAATATTTAGTGGCCTGAGGCCCAGGTATGGTCACTTGAAAATGCATTCTTCTCCAAAGATGCAGGTTATAGGTAGGCTCTCCACCGAGTCGGCTTCTAACAGAGGTATTTCTCTTGAGGGCTTACAGCTAGGTGGGTTGAACACTGGCTGTAGGCTGCAAATAAATCTACGGTTGAATTGATGCGAGTTGGAGGAGTGTAAAGGCATCAAGTTAAGCACAGTAACAAGTTTCTCTGCCATTAAGCGTAGCTTTTAAACTTGTATTCCGGATCCTTTAAGTTGATGACCCAT
Organism: Apteryx rowi; assembly: GCF_003343035.1. Taxonomy (NCBI): domain Eukaryota; kingdom Metazoa; phylum Chordata; class Aves; order Apterygiformes; family Apterygidae; genus Apteryx; species Apteryx rowi. Next base: position 2,779,429 of record NW_020450827.1, on the reverse strand, counting down.
TTCAGCTTCCAAGTTCTAACACTTATTCTATTGTCTAACTCTGCTAGTGCGTGTCTTAATCTAGCTCAATTTCCTGCGCTATCTAAGGAATATAACAAGTCTCTTTCCAGAAAGCCCTTGGAATTGAAAGGTTGAAAATAATATGTAGAACTCATGCTCCTTTCCTTCAAATGCTAACTCTAGTATATGAACTCTCACTAAATTTAACTGGACTACTCATGTCCATAAAGTTAACTTTGTTCATGTTCATGGTGTCTGTGATATCTAGCCCAGTACACTAATTGCTGTACAAGCACATGCTCAAGTCCAGTTAAAGCCCAGAAAATTATCTGAAAAGGTAAGACAGGTATGGGGAGGGCAAAGAGTGGTTATTAAGTTGCCTAGTGCTCTATAGCATATCCGTGGCAGAACTGCAGATGGAATGCAAGTTGTCAGTTATTCTGACTAGCAGAAGTGTCGATGGCCTGTCAGATTTCTAGTCAAGAATGTCCCATCTACTGGGACATGTTGACTCCAAATGAAGCATATACTGAAATGTTGTAGACTTATGACTTTCTTGGAGAGTATTTATTGGATATTTACCACTTTCTCAATCTATCATTATATTCCTATGCTCAGTACAGGAATAGAGCTGAAGAGGGATTATGAACCATAACAGTGAGGGCTCCAAAGGTAAAATTAGATAAAAATCTTACTAAAATTTACTGGGGGTTAATATTGAAATGAAGGACTCTAAAGTAGCAGTGTCTTTTAATGTTTGTGCACATATCGAGTGCAGCATACTCTGATCTCAGTTACAGCTTTGGCAAATGCTGTAATAGTCTAGTAATTATACCCAAGTTGTCTTGGCTGTATGAGATCTTAATTGAGTAGAACTGAGCTATTATAGTGCTTCTTGTCTGAGGGCTTCAGTGTTTTACAAACTTTAATGGAGAGTTGCTGCTTCCCTGTTAGAGAGTCAAGGCTGAGCCTGTCTGCTTTTGCAAGTGAATAACCTACCTTGAGATTAACAGTTTGACTTTTTACAGGTACAAAATAGACTAAGAAGTTATTGCTTTTGGTGTGATTAGCAGCAATTTCAAAAGTCTAACTGCAAGTAGCCTAGGTCTGTTCTCCGTATCTGTGTCATAACCTTCCTGCATAGCTGCAGCTCTCTGCTGTACAAGGAAAGGTTAAACAGTGACAATCAGCTGCTTTTTTTTTTTTTGTTTTGTTATCCCTCTCAGCCATTTCAGGGGCTGTTTACCTTCAATTTTAAGCTGAACAAAGGGAGCTCAGTGCCAGTAAGACTTCTATGCCTATTAAGCCTTCTGAAAAGGCTTTAATTTGCCCTTTCATCTTCACTGCAAGAAGGTTGATATCATTCATGGCTCTGTGTGCAGTGGAGGGTAGAAAGGCTTCAGGTTAGATATGTTTGCTAGGACCTTTATCTCCTAAAATCAGGAAATGGAGCAGAGCTGTGCCAGGGAACTGAGGAGGATGCAGAGTGGCTTTGACATTGTTTTTATTCTGCTCTTGGTGCTGTAATAGAGGATTGCACAGACAAGATGACACTAAAAATGCAAACCTGAATTGATTAAACCAAATGTAAAGTTGCAACTAACTTGTTACTCCTTTGTCAACTAAATTCTGGTGCAAGGCAGTAACTCGTGCTATTTTAAGGTGCCTTGTATTTAGTTGCTCCTTTCTTTGCCTTCCCCTTGCACTATTGTCCTTCTGCTAAATATCACTTTTTAAAGTTATAAAAATATTACAGAAAACACTATGCACCTTATTTTTAGATATTTGATATCTTTGGCCTCTGTCAACTTCATCTGGTGTTATATGGCTCATAAATCAGTGCTTCAACTCCAACTTGGATGAATACTTAATGCATTCACTTAGCTGTGAGATGGTCCCACTGGCAAGAGTTCTGGTAACTTAAGTTCACTTCCTAGAAAACACTTCATCCTTATGCAAAATTATCACTACGGCTTTAGGCAAATGCTGATAGGAAGCCTTCATTCAAATGTCATGGATATCTGTATCTGAAAACAAGCTAAGATATCTCTATTTTGAAGCCATGGTTATGGAGCGAATGTGTTGGGATTGCTTACTGGTGGTAGAGACTTTTGTTTCATTTGGGAGCTACTGAACATAGTGAAGTCCCTTTTGCAGAAGGGATTGTTCTCTGTCTGAAACTATTTTGTGCTGGAATCGTGTAAATATTTAATTTCAGTGGGAATTAAGGAATTTATTCTGAATTTCTTTGTAGGTATGTAACAGCAGGTTGTTGTGAAATACTAGTGACTGCAATAACTATAGGAGCCTCATGGTACTTAGATGTCCAGTCTTCCTTCTCCTACCACAGAATGTCAATCCTGAATTTCCTCCCAGGTGTGTGTGCACCATCAAAAGTCTAAAGGGTAAATACGGGGTGGGGAAAAAAGTCTGAATACAGCTCACTGAGTTAACTTTTCTGGCAATGTGGTCTTTCTAGGAGAAGAGACAAAGATGAGATAGATGATAAATGTAAATTGGAAGTGCAGACCAGGAAAAGTTATCACTGTTGTAAGGCATGGTGAAAGATGACTGGAAAGAGGAGGAATCCTTGAGGTGTGTAGCAGAGAATTCAGTGTATGTTAAATAACCAACAGCTGCTGCATTGATTGGCTGGATGGGTAAGTTTGGAGACTGATTTTTAAGAGGCAGCTGAAGAACAATGAGGAAGGGGGAACTTCTCAGGGAGTAGGGCAGTAACTTATGACTTAGGAAGCTACGTGTTTTTAACAACAGACTACCCTGGGACTTTCAAGTCATAGAGTTTCTGTAGACATTAGTTTTCCATCTGTAAATGGAGCACTGTCTTTGTTTTCTAACATTCTTTCTTGGAATTTCCAGTTCTTGGGAAATGTCTTAATTATGTATTGCAGTTAAGTGGGAAGACAGCCGCTTATGAATCCAAGATGTATCATTTGTGTATGGTGCATCCAGTTTCTTTGAGTGGTAAACCTGAGATATGATAAGTATTAGGATTCTGGGTTTCCATTCATGTTGTTTTGTCACTTATACCAATGTAAGGTGAGATAAAATGCTGTCAAGTGAGAATGGTGTGACACACTCCTCTTTCTCGTAGGGATAAATGACTGAACTATGTTCAGAGTGACAGTCTGGAGCCCCATGGGTGCTAATCGGAACGCTGTAATCATCTTAATAGTGGGTTAACATAGATGTCCAGAACCACTGAAATGGCGGTAGAGGCATGAACTCGGAATAACAGCAGAATCGCTTATATTTTTCATTAGAGGGCAATGCAGCGCCAGTTTGTATGGTAAATTCCCTCTCTTTCCTGAGGAAGGGATGCATGGAAGCAATGGATTGCAATGACATCTCTTTACTAGCTGTGTAGATGCAGAGCAGCGGTAACTAAGCTAAGGCTGGTGGTGGTGACAGTTGCTTGCATTAAACGTGAGGGGGGGCTGTGCCGCTGCCTATGGTCCATATAAAGCAGATGATGATATACTCCCACCTTTTCTTCAGAACCCATATTGATAAGGATAATGAAAGGTCACTGACTAGACGTGATGCTCCTTAGAACATGAGCCTCAATTCTCCACAAGCTCAGTAAGCACGTCACTATTCAGTTTTGATTGGTGCTCCTGTTTTAAAGAGCAGAAATATGGAAGTAGCATTATTGATAGAGGCTCCTATGTGTTTTGCTTTTTTTCCACTCACAATATTTGGCAGCAGTGCTTGCCAGATTAGGTTTCCATCTTAATTATTCCTGACATTTTCTCCTGTGCTATGATCTCCTTCAGGGATTTGCAGTTTAACATGCTAGTCATTTTTATTGCATGGAAATGTGAACTGAATAAATTGATATAGGCATCTCTGAACTGTTTAATTTGGGATGATTGCATCAAAGTGCAGGAAAGCTGTACCAGGTTAGTAAAGTTTAAATTAAATTCTCATACGAACACTACATTTGAAGGATGCCAACAAGTGTTAGGCTCAGGGTCTGTTCTTAATTGGGATTGTATGATAAGGAAGAAACTGTATTCCAAGTATTGATTTTAAAAAACAAAAAAACTACTGTTGGTGAAATGGAAAAATTCAAACCATGTCAGGAGGGAATCTGAAAGAGTATAGCTGGCTTTTTACCCTCAGTTCAGCTTTTCCTGTTACTAAGTATAGATAAAACAACAGTATAGAATAAATGACAACATGAGATTATGTTGCTAGCTAATACAATTGAATTTTCTTTAGGGCAGCCCTTGTATAAGGGATGCTTAGGACCATATTCTGTTCTTAAAGGATATTCTAAGAATACTATTGCAGAAGACTGGAAAAATGGTACCTCTATTTTAAGGCAGTTCTGAAATGTAAGAAACACTTGAGTCAGGATTAAATATTCAAGTTGGAAAATAGTCTGTAGGCTGGATATTCAGCAGGAGTTTTTCAGAAAAATTAAAATGATGCTATTAGATGTTGATATTCTGAGATGTTAGTAAATGAATTAAGTCTTTAAGTTCCAAGTTTGAGACATCCGGAATGTAAAGAAGCAAAATGTTCTTTTTTGATTTTAAAAAGTGTGTGTGTGTGTGTATATATATATTCATTCTGTGAGCAGTGGAATGATTGAAATTGGGCTCCTAATTCAGCTTGTCACAATACCCCACATTTCTATTTTGGGTAATTTGGATTATCTGTGCTTATTGACTGTCTATTAAATAATGCTGGTTGGCCTAGTGACTGCTGCTGGACAGAACATACTGTGTTGTGTTTGCAGAGACTACTGGTCTCCTGTGGAGATCCTCAGTGTGGGTTTTGTCCTTCTACTGGCAGGACTCCTGGGAGCCTTATCTATGAGAAAACTTTTCATTATTTCAACAAAAAAGAAAAACCAAGGTTTAAAAACTGGTTACGCAAACTTTTTGTAGGGATTTTATCATGAGTAATAGCTGCTACCATTAGTGGCTGTGGAAGTATTCGAATTGGAGGTGGGAAATGGAAATGATATCACTTGATATAGTGAAGCTATAAATTACACAGGTTGAAGACCAGACAGAGAACTTCTATAGCTTAGCTGGGGGGAGACCTAAAACCTTCAGGTATGTTACAGTTGTCTCATGTACAAAGAATGTGCAGTTAACTAAGTAATTAGTTATGGATTATTCTCTCAGCTTGACTGTCGGATATTTGAGTAGCATGTTAACCTTGAAATGGCTGCTTTTATAGTCTTTTTTGTTCACTAATAAATTAGACCTTGTACTGAAAAAAAACTTGCCTAGGCTTCATCTTGCAAAGGAATTTTGCTGCTGATTGTATCACAGCTGGGAGACTGAGACACCACAGTAGTATGAGCTGAGTGCACATATGGTAGAAGATCATTCCTGCCTAAAGTGTTTTATGTAACAAGGAAGAAGAAAAGGTGGGGGGGAGGGGGAAAGAAAGGGTGTTTTCCATTATAAAAGGCAAAGTTTTCATGGAAATTTAAGGTCTTTTTTTAAAGCAGTCAGTGCTGTGTGCTTTTAAAACCTGGCCTTTTACAGGGACCAAGATAGTTGTTCAGAAGACTCTTGAAAGTCTGGTCCTGGTTCCAAGCAGTAAATTTCTGACACTACTGGATTTTTGAGAAACTGGGTCCTGTTTGTCTTGTCTCACATCAGTTGGTCTGTATAAAAGCATAAAATCTTCCTCCAGTCTCCTTAGTGCTGGTCCAGCACCTAAATGCAAGAGTCCCTTCACTGTGTTAAACTTGCGTCATTCTTTAGTGTAGTTGAAATTGGGCAGGAAACATGGGCAAAACAGCCTTTTAAAATGACAGACAGCTTCAAGTCATGCTCCCAGGACCGTTGTAGTATGAAGGATCTTTATATGGATACTGTCACCTACTTACTGCGTCAGACCAGCAGAGTGAAAATATGACATGAGACTGTTCAATGTGGTCAGTTGGAGAAGTGCATTCACTTTTGAATGTATGCTGCAGTACTTGCCTATTCAGTAAAGCATTTAAATGTGTGCTGAACCTGTTCATTCGTGTTGATTTTCAGTGGAACACACTCAGTTATAGGTGTGTATCCCAAACTGGCACCATAGGCTTGTGTAAATTGGCAGTAACTGAGGGGTGTTTTCATAAAATTAGTGCAATTGGATCAGTAATGAACAATATACGTATTCTGCCTTTGCATTGTCCAACAAAAGCTATGTCTAGTTTCAGACGTGTTAGCACCCAATTTTTCTTCTGGTCTTGTCTAGCCAGGTAGAGCACTTTAATTTCTTTAATCATCTTGTTATTGGCTACTTGTCATTGACTGGTATGTACTAGCTTGGCTGCCTCCTTGTTTGAAGAGGAGGGGAAAAAAGGGATAGAGGGAGCCAATTTAGAGATATTGGTTGCTCTTGCAAACACACATGTATCTATGCCCTGTTGCCTAAATCCATTATTACATTACCGTGTTACAGTTATATGTTTCTGTCTGACTGCACAAGCTAAACAATCTAATGTGATTGCTGTTAAATGCCTCCTTATGTTTCTCTGTGCAATCTATCACCAAATAAATCCCAGATGCAGTCAAACAAAATCTAAAATGGGCACATCTGAAAGCAATGAACTGTGTAAAACAACTGATACAATACATATCTTAAAAAAAAAAAAAAAAAAAAAAAAAACCACCCCTCAAAACCTTCATTGTGAAACTGGATCATGATGTGATGCCTGAAAGGAAGATGATGGTAACAGTGGTGTTCAGCATTGTCCATGTCCTGGAGCTGATATCCTGTTCTCCTCAGCAGCTGAAATAACTTTTGGTTTTGCTTTTCCATTTTTTTTTGCCTGTTGTGATATCGGGTGTGATCCCAATGGCAGCAGTCTTTTCTTTCTTTTTTTTTCTTTTGTGTTTTTTGTTGCAGTCTAAACAAGAGAAACGACAGACAAGAATGCACCTCCTGTAGAATGCTCGTGTTTGAAGTACTGTTGGAATTATATTTTTTCAATACCATGTTAGGTACCATATTGGAATGAGAAGGAAAAAGCTAACCAAAACCTAGAAAAACAAAGATTTTTTTTTTTTCTGGCTTCACCTTCAGTTTTTTCAGTGAAACAACACAGAATGGTCTCTTGCATCAAGCAGTAGAGGTGTAATAGCACAGTCACTTTGCAGAAGAAAGAAAAGCTGAAGAAAATGCTGGCCTTGTGAACAACAGTTGTTCTGCTCTCTGTTAATGCTTATAAAAACAGAAGCTTTACAAAGATGGAAGTTTTTATAACAAATGGGACTAGACAGATCCCTGTGTAGGCCATCAGCTCTCCACATTAGGAATGCAGAATGAAGTTTTCATTGCTTAAAGGAAGTGCTAGGGGAAGAGCTTGTATTTGAATTCAAAAATAATTCAGAAATCAAGTGTTGAAGGAGTGGGTTTAATGATGTATTTAAAAACTGTATTAAATGAATGCTTCTCATTAGTGTAACAGCCTAATCATTCTTTCCAAGCAGGAGGAAGAAAGTAAAGGAATATCATAAAAGATCAAATACTGATTCAAAATTCATTAATCCAGCATTATATAAATCATGTAGCATCAATAAAAATACTGAGTATTCAGTTCTTATGTGCAAAATTAAAAAAGCCTTAATTAGTACTTTTTCATTGAATCCAGCTGACCTATTTATTATTAATTGAACTATAGGGTGCTAAATGTATTGAGAAAGTGATAATTGTAGTAGTAAACTTTTTAATGTTTCCCTTTGGAGCCAGTACCTTGTTTTCCGGAGAATACCTGGAATACTGGAGAGTATTGGTACCTTGCTGTGCTGAGTTACTGTGTTCGTTTTCTTTTCCTGTTGCTGACCTGCTTCATGTTATTGCAGATACTTTGTGGCTCTTGTTAATGCGTCTGTGCTTTGAATATATTAAAATTTTGCAGGACATGGTATGTGAACTAACTGCAGGAATGGTTTGAATGGACAGTAGTATATTGGATGTTGTTGTTAGCTTTAATTTGTAAAATTGGGAATGATATACTGGATGTGTATTGTTTATATTAGTACCAGTATCTCTCTGCATTGAAGCTTACTTCTACTTTTAGCAGTAGACATGTTGTCCTGAAACAGTTTTATTCTTAATGGCTAAAGGGGAGAGGAGAGGTAAGCTGGATCAGTGACAGATCACCCAGATCACTTCATGAACCTAATTGTATGTACTGCGCTGTGTTGTGGCCAACAGTGCTAACTGGAGGCGAACGAGGGGAATTGTTGTTGAACTGGCATTTCTTATTGTGGTCTTACTAGTCTGTTTCTGAAGATTGATTATACTGAACTTCTCATACAGTCATCTCTAGAAATGATTTTCAGCGTTGGAGCCTGTAGAATACCCCCGTCAAAATATGCTCTTGTGAAGCTTTCAAATGAAAAATTAAAGCTAATCCGAGTGCGCAATGCTGAGGCCTTGAGTATTAGCATCATTTTAGAATTTCTTAGATTAGTTTGTGAAAGCAAGTTTGTTGCAGGCTGTTTGGGGAAAATATTAAAAGCTCAGATTTATGCAGTCTCCTAGGAGGTTTTAGTAGCTTTTTTTAATGAAGACAAATTAGGCTTCTGAAGCCTCACATAGATTCTGATTCTGGGGAGGGTAAGAGCATCCTGAGCCTGCCCAGCTTCTCTAGTACTTCGTATGTGCTTAGCTGTTAGCCTGCCAAAAGTCGGTTTGTAGTATTCACTTGATTTAGGCTCAGCATCTTACTGAATTGAACCAACAGATCCAGTTTATTGAGAGATGAATATTTACTGCTGGGTCATAAATTTGATTCCATCTGGCTGACAACACTTGCAGACTCCCAGAAATGCCTGCATGCTCATACATGTGACAAACAGCTGTAGGATGGCAATGTTCCCAGAAATACTGCCCATGCTAGGTGATGCCTCTGCAAAAGATATTGCAGTCTCAGCCAACCAGCCATTCAAACACCATGTAATCTGAAGGAATAGGACAAATTGCTTGTGCAGGTAGTGACCTGTTATAGGAAAGATAAAAACAGCACACACACATGAATAGGATTTTAGATTGTCTGGTTATTACCTGCCTTGTTTTCTGACTAGTATGTGTTATACTAGTTGTCTTTATGAAAATGTTAAGCTCTCCTGGTAAGTCTCATTAATGCTGACTATTTTCTCTTCTAGTTATCTGCTAATAATTGTACTGTCTGCATTTCAAAGCTCTTTGGAACAGATCTGAATGTACTGCTAACTTGAGTGCCTGTAGTGTGGCAGATCATAATCCAAGCTGAATAAGTTTGGGAGGCTACTGAGGTAGGAGGCAGTATGGTATTTGACAGCCAATGAACAGCATGTGCAAAGACAGGGGTCCTGGCTTACCGAATGGTAGGTGACTTTGAGTAGCAGAGTGGCAACTGATAATCAAATAAAGCTCAGGCCATCCATGCTGCAAGAAGTGTACCACGTGGAAAATTCAGTACAGTTCACATTGCCAGAAAAAGGTAATCCATGAAAGTAGATTTCTTTATTTGGTAACAGATCAGTGAGCAAACTATCTGATGAGAAGTGTGAGCCGAACAGAGAGCATTGCCTGTTTAAATCAAACATGTTGCCTAACTGATCTGATGCATTGCTTGTGAAACTAGATGCATTACTTTCTGAACCGGATATGTTGCCTGTGAAACCAGTTTTCAGTACATCAGTTCTGGAAGTAGATTTGCTCTCTGACACAATCACTTTTTTATTAAAATGGATGGATTGTATTATGTGTGGCTCCATCTATTCATCAGCTAGTTTTGCTTGAACTGCACTAGTGATCTTGCTCTGAGGGATTAACTTTTTTGTTGAATTGCGGTAAAATTAGTTGCCTGGCCTTTATTATGCTACGTGCTGTCCAGAAAGACAGCCTTATGACTAATTCATTGTCCCCTCCATCCTGAGATGTTGAGTGGCAGGGGGATGTTGGCAACAGTATGTACTTCCCAACCAGTCCCTCCTGGTTTTCATTTGAGATCTGGCATGTTCTATTTTAGTTCAACCATTGGTTTGTATGATGCATGAAGTAATGAGTTTACTGATCTGGTAAAATAACCCTGCAAGAAGAAAGCGTTACTCTTAACCTAGATTTGTTCTCTATTCTGACCACCATGCAGCCTTGCAAGTGGTTTTGTGCCCAACTGAAAGGAGTGGGACATAAGGTAAAAGGGTTAGTAGAAGTGGTCAGGGTAAGGTGGGGAACTCTGTCAGCTGGTGCCCCTTCTGAGAAAATAAGGAAACTTTCCTTCTGTTCTCTCAGCCTTTGCCAGTCTTGTCTATTTAAATTCAAGCTTTTCAAGGAAATCTATAGAAAAATCTTGACAGAGCCTTATGGCAGATCAGTGTTATGTGAAGAACAGTGATTCTCAAGTTCTTTCGTGTTTCCTATGCTGACTTAGGAACTGGAGTTTGCATCTGTGTATTTTCTTCCAGCAAGTGATTTGCTTCTCAGGCTTCTGTTACGGAAATTCGGTCAGAGGAAAAAAGTTTAAACATCATGTTTATAGTGACAAAATCTGATTAGAGTGTGGAAAAAAGTGTGAACGTTTTAGAAAGTGTGCTTGCTTATTTGTATTCCATTTATGTATGCATACAGCAACAGAGACAGCCCACTGTGCTTCTGAATGCAGGTGTGTATCAAGGAGCAGTCCTTGCCCTGAAGAATTTACAGGCATGGCAGTGAGTGGTAGAAAGGAAGTTTTATTAACTGTGTTTTAGATTTTCTTCACTTCTTTTTGATTTTTTTTAAGAACAATATAGGGAAACTGAGAAGTTGAAGAAACCAACTTTTTTTTGCCCCAAGCATTTGTCTAAAGAAAATAATCTTTGTCTCTTCAAGTCTGATTTTACTTTGTTCTTGTTCAGCTTTGCGGTGACTTTGTAGGCAAGGACATTGGATGAGAAGCCATGCGATTGTTAACATTCTCACACTCTTTAAGATAATGTCTTCTAGCCAGTTATCTTTTGTGGCACAATAAATGTGTTGGTTTTTATGATCTCTTGCTGCTAACCTTTGTAGAAATGAGCCACGATATCTTGCTGTTAGCCCTTACAGATACATAGACTAATATTTGTTGATTTGAACCAAATCTGTCACTGGTAGAATTGGTTTGGAGTTGGAGCAGAATCTGAGTTACCTTGGGTTTCTTATTCCCTTTTTGGGAAGGATTTTGAGAAGACTCAAGTACTGTGCAGCAAAAATGTTACCACTCTTTGCCTGCATACTTGTTTAGGCCGTATGCGATTTATGGACCGTATCATTGTTCTTCTGAGAAGCTCTAGCCGTTGGAAGGGAATGTGAAGAGTGGTTCAAGGTTCACTGAATAAGTCATTGAACCATTACCTGCCTGGCACCTGGGCCAGGCACTTTGCTTGTGTAATGATATTCATGAAAGAACCAGAGCACAAAGAGAGCGAATCTAGTAAATACCTGAACTGCAAAAGGCATAGGATCACAACAGATCATATTTCTAACTTGAGCACAATGTTTGCAATGCACTTTTACTATCTCTCAGCTGAGGATTTATTATGTTTTAATTCACATAGGTATCCAAAACTTACATGATTTGGGAGGAGAAAGCGGACATGAAGGCATGAAAAATAGCTTTGCTCCCTTCTGGAAAATTTAAGAGATGCTACTGGTATTGATTTTCAGTCGGAAAACTTGAGTAAGATGTATGCAGTTGATTTATTGTAAAGATCTTTGATACTACTTTGGAATATTTTTATGTAGGAGTCTTCCCTATGCCAAAGTGGAGCTGGAATTATTATAATTAGGTATTTTGCCTCACGGTAAAAATACCGTGAGGCTCAATCAGTATTAAAGTGATGTGAGATGCGTGGATAGAAACAAACTTTAAGTACGCTATATGCACATAAGCATATTTTTATGACCCAAACCCCCTTTAGATAAAAATTTGGAGGTAGTTGTGATGTAAACTGGGAGACTTTGTGCATCTTTATGGAGGTAAGTAAATCAGCTGGTTTTTCAATTGTATGTTTAGAAATTAATTTTTGTTTTGGATTTGTAACTTCAGGTCTCTGAGAATCTTAGTTTTAAGATGAAAAGCTAGGGTGTATCTAAAACTTGAGAACCCTTTTCCAAATCCTGAACAACCTCCACAGTGTAAAGGGTTGTCTGGTGATAATGTAGAATGAAGGCAGTCTTAAAACAGATGTTTTTAAACATCTGGGGGATTTAGCCTAGCTCTCATTAGATTTCATGACTGCCACAGTGCTGAAAAACTTCTATACTCTTTAATTTTTTTAACAGAAATTTTAAACTTGGAGTGGATTAATTAAACCACACTTAATTCTCATTCAGATTCAGAGTAGCCTTAAGCCAATGTTTTGTATTTCATTTATGAAGGATATTAAGCTAAACTGAACAAAGTCTTCACAGGGATTTAATACAGTTTAATAAATCCATCTTAGGAGTTACAGCAGATGAATTTTATTGTATTCTTTTGTGCAGACAAAACTTGAAGTTGGGGAATTTTCAGAAAATTAGTTTCAAGCTACTAAATCACTTGAGATTTTCTGAAAACTTTGCTGAAGGAGTGGTTTACAACCCTAGCAAACAATACATGATGCAGAGTTTAGTTAATCTGTCCATTATTTGTGAAATGGTATAGTATGGCTGAAATATATTCTGCAGAGGATAACTTACTCAACAGAACGTAATCCTCCCCATAAATCACCAAATGATTTTATACTTGTATAGCTTTTTCCTGTTATTTGACCAGCTTTTACAGTACTGGCAATGTAAGGCATGAGCTGTTAAACCTCTTTTCCTTTGTGCTGCTAGAGACTAGCTTTGCTGCTAATAACTTGTGCCAAGTGAGGTTTTTCCCAATGATTTAGCTACTGTTTGCTTCAAAACACAGTCAGCCTGCCTCATTGATTTGTTGCAGGTTTTTGTGGGCGTACAATAGGATTTGCTCACTTTGCAAATAATTTTGCAGAACTTGAGTTGGGCTAGGAGAAGGAGTTTCAGATGAGATTCAAGGGAATGCAAATTAGTCCATAGTTAATAAATTACAACAATAAAAGTAGCACATTTGTAACCAAAATGAGAAAGAAGAGGTGTCACCCTGATGTTGTTCCCCAGCCCACTCTGCAAACAGTTGGAAGCTCTTTGCTGACCATGAATCTTCAGTTTGGGCTGACTCACGTTTCCCATCTTTCCCATCTATCCAGGAGGTCTGCTGTGTGGAACTAGCAGAGGTGCTTTCTGAGCAGCAAGTAGGGGAAGGAGGCTAGCTTTTCATCACTTTACTGTGTCTTGTGACTGTCCAATGCCTTTAACGTGATTCATTGAAAGGGTAAAAGGACAGGGCCTGGAATTTTTTTTACATGCTGATTCATCTCTGCCTGCAAGTTTGTAGTGATGAGAGTCTGGGGATCAAAATGAGAGCAGTGGTTACCTGTATGTGTGATGGCAGCAGAAGCTCCATTTTTCTATAAGGGGCTTACTAACCTGGTCTTCATTTAGATAAAGGTGCCATTGAACTTGCCTTGCAGCCATTCTCTCTGCTTTAGGATGTTAATTTTGCTGCGGCCTAGGGGTTTCTCCATTTGAAGTCAAGTGTAGGTGTCTACACCCTCTTTATATTGAGATCTGTGGCCCCCTGAGTATTCGGATGTGGGCCTCCCCCCACACTTCTGTAGGCTTGCGATGCAAAGGTGTGCTCTGTTCTAGCACAAAAGTGACAGGATCAGTGTAAACAAAAGGAAAGTTGAAGTTTCTTCAGCCTTCTGTAAATAGCATCCACTAGTGTATCTGTGCTGCTGATGGTCCCCTCAGCAGATTTGGAGGACTTGAACAGTTGTAGTCCTGACCCCTCTTTGGTTGGTTGGAACTGGACTTTAAGTTGAGAAATGTGTGTACTTCCCTCTCCCATGTTTTTCCCAAATATATGTTCTAATCTTTCTCCTTGATTCTTCGGTTCTGAGAAGCTTATTCTCTAAGACATTTATTTTAGAATAATCCTCATGCTACTGATGGTACATGTTATTGTTAGCTAGTATGTCCTCCAACTAAACACACACACTTGCATGCTGAACTGTGATTCTGTCATCCTTTTAAATAATGATTCAGTTATTTCAGCTAGTTAGTCCTTGAACAATAGCCCCATTAATAAGTGTGGTGGCTTAAAAAATAAAGTTAGGATTTAAAATAGATGCTTGTGTTTTCTTGATACCTCAGTGCTGAATATATATATATATATATATTATTTTTTCCTTGCACTTATTCAGGGAATGGAGCTAATTAGTACCGTTACTGGTAGTGTCTTCAGAGAGGACAAAAGCAATGGGATAGTCTATGAAGGCTGAAATAGCCTCTCAAGTTTACTGATGCCTTGGGAGCTGGAGTGAAGTTGGCAGAGGTACTGTTTATGTTGTGTTTAAATAGAAGGCTTTTAATTTAGCCTTTAACAAGCAATGCTGAAATGCATTTAACACAAAGCGGTGATAGCTTCAAAGCTGTTGCTTAGGATGCCAGTTAATGGATTAACTTAGGTTGCTGAATCTCTCCTCCAGAAAGGTGTTACAGGTACAGTGCTTTGTTCCCAGAAGGCAGAGAGCCTCACAGAGCTTTTCCCAGAATAGGGGCATTTGCCTGACTAAGCTGAGATGATTCAGAACTGTGAGTGGATGTTATGGATTTTGCAGGTGCACACAGTATCCTTTGTCTTTGTGGAGAAAGCTTTCATGAATTACCTGCTGCGGCTTTTTTGAAACAGCCAGGATTAAAAGCTAACGGTGATATGGTTTGGCATTTGAATGTTTTCTAACTGAGTTCACTTCTAATCAGAGTCTGTCACCCATCCCTTCTGGAAATGCCTAGGACAAATCACATAGCTGACTTCCCAATAGCAGCTCTGATAATACTGAGAGGTGGTTTGTCCAGAAAGCGTCACTGGAAAAACAAAGGGGATGGGCAATCCAGGAGCAAAGTAACCGTTAGTATATGGGGTGGTAGACAGGGACATTCATTTTTTGACTTGAGAAATGACATCACTACAGGGGCATGATAAAACCCCTAAAGGATGGTATGTGTGAGGCCCTGCCAAATATCCAGTTACATATAATTGTACTGGGACAAATGCAGTCATTAGACTTGATAAAGTTTTAATACAAATGCAAATATAGAAATCCTGCATTAGAAATATATAAGCATCACACTATTATATAATAAGACCACACTATAGCCTCACAAATTTTTTCCTGCAGGAAGTCTTTTTGCTGTTCTTTTACATGATATTTGTTTGTATAGGCCTTGATATACACTTGCACACCAACACACACATGTATATGTGTATATGCTCAAACACCTTCCCTTTCTGATCTTGTTTGTCTGGCCCTGATGCAGAACTGTAATGAAGACAGCTCATTAGTGTGCTTGACATTTCTAATGTCAGTGTTATTTTGATTTCTCCTTTTGGCTCATGTTGTCAATCTGATAGTTTTGACTGCACCGAATAACCCTTTGTGTTCATATTGGCCAGGTCTTTTGACTGAATGATATCCCTTGTTAACAAGTTGCACAGGATGGGTGAATCTACATTTAGAAGAACTTGAGAGAGTAGATGTAATTCTACAACGCTGTCAATGGATTAGTGTTTGTATAACCCAGCTGAGAACTTGGTACTAGGGGAAGACATTCGTTTTGAACAGAGGAGAGCCAAGTTTTTGCAGTGGTATGAGTTTCTGCACAGGTAATTGAATGATGATCCTTGTCCCAAAGAACTTAGTCTTGTAATTGAGGATGCGGCATCATCTTTCCAGGGTCACAATACAAGATCCAAGCCCTCTGTTAATGGCAAAATAAATGCCTACAGCTTTTCTTTACATCTGTTTGCCAAGTGTTGTGAAACAGAACTTGGAAAGAGCCTTCTAAGCAGATCTAAAGTTGTGAATGATCAAGGGGAGTGGAATAATCAAAGGTCTAGAAGACAGCGTTCACATTAAACAAAATTACAAAGCTTAGAAAGTTGAAGCAACTACATCAATAAATCATTAAACACTTAAGACTGTTTTGTAGGTGGAAAAAAAGTTGTGGAATTCCCCAGGGAGATCCTTTTATTACTGTTTCATGGGATTAAAATAAATCCTTTTGCTTCAAAATACAGCCCAGAATAGTGCAGCTCAAAAGGCTAATAATTAGCGTAGACCATCTGGAGGAAGGTACAGTTCCTTTTTAATAAGAGGCTGAGAGGCTGAAGCCAATTTTAAAATAGCAGGAATTTCATCTGAAGTACAGGGAAATGATGAAGTAAAAGAGCAACTGAAGAAATTAATTTAATGATGCAAGTCTTGCCTTAGCAGGGAGTGATCTATATGACACCTTGTTGTTCAAGATGAATTTTTAGTGGATTATGCAGTACTGAGAAGTATCTCTTAAGATGCATGTTTTTTTTCTTTGTATTTGTACTTCTGTCCAGAATTGGGATAGGCTAAGATATAAAATGGAGCCTAGTTTATAATGGTTTGCAGTGACCCCAGGTTTATGTATATAGTTTGCGTATTTTGTTTAGTTGTTGAAAGGACTTTATTTGCCTCTTATAAGGTCTTCCATCTCCTTTTTCACCTGACTCCTGCTCAAGGCTATTCCAGTGTTATCAACTCCGAGAGTTACAAAATAATGCAGTGGTCTTAAGTTATGTGGTAGCTTGCTTGAACCTACTTTATAGGTTTTTTTGTCTCCCGATTTTTTGACTTATCATATGCAAGAGAAATAAACATCTCATTTAAAAATAAACTTAAGATTTTGACACGCTTAGACTTTAGGAGCCAGGACTCAAAAGGAGAAAAAAAATCATACTGAGAGGTTCTTCATAAAAACAAATGAGTTGGACATCTTGATATTTTGCATCCAGGTTATAGCTCCTAATATATCTAGGAATGAGCTATCCCGCCAGACAGCCCTACCCAGATGTTATGCTATACCCCTTCAAGCACTCATCCCATGACCACACTGTGCATTTCACATTATCTGCATGTAACAATGCAGGGCCTTACTCCACTTTTTTTTTTTAAATTTGATAATTTTGAGTGCCTGACTTGAGATTCATGGAGGAGATTACTTTTTCTGAAAGCAGGCGTATGGCTTGTGCTTTAGGAAAATCAGGCCCCTTTACATCATCTCAAGGTAGGCACCCAAAGCCAGTAAACCTTTTTTTTTAATTTATTTTTTTTTTAAACTTGGCTGATATAATATATGGTAACAGTCAATCTTTTTTGACTTTGGGCTTGAAATGAAAACTACTACTAATATTCACAAAGAGCAAGTGAGCAAGGAGACTGGCCTTTTTTTTTTTTTTTTTTTGCAAATAAAGGAGTCTGAGCTATCAGACTTTAATATCTGCAGTCTTGCTTTCAGAATATTTTAATAAATTTCTGAAATGAATGTTGTTGTTGGGAGGCAAAAGGGGGAAGGAAGGGAAGAGCTCAACTGCAGTGCTGAAAATCAGCTGTCCAGGGGAGCAAATGTCTGAAATAGTGTCCTGTAATTGCTCCTATACGATGCAAAGGACATAATTATACATAAATGAATGTGCATGCACAAACATGATTATTGCCTATCATTGTGTCCTTTTAAGCTAAACATGTTTCTTTCCTAATTATATGCCTGTGATCTTAGAAAGCCTCCATCTACACTGAAGCATCCTACCAAAGGCTTTCATTGGCCTGATGTTATCCTTGTATAAAGAATCGGCTCTGCCCTTTTAAGTGGCTGTAGAAAACCATAGTAAGTAGAGGCAAGGGTATGGAGTATTAAAGAGAGGTGATCATACACTGGCATTTCCTTTCCAGTTGTGCCAGTGAATTTAAAATAGCATCACAGCGAGTTGTCACATTTGTAGTCTTTAATAAATGAAATACTACTGACATCCTGCAGTTATTGCCAAAGGTAGATTTGAAGCAAACATGGAATTACGTATTAAAAAAAAAAAAAAAAAAAAGGTTCAAGCATGGTAAGAACTGGCAGAGGTTCAATAATAAGATAGATGTGTCTTTCCTCATAATCTAACCTGAGTCCCTTCCACTGAAGTTCAAATAACAGTGAAGTCACAGTAGTGCAGTAGGCATCAGAACCAAGATTTTGTTTGGTTCAGTAAGCATCTGATGCTCTTCTACCTTGTGGCTTTGGTAGACATTTGTGTGCATGTCCAGAGTAGATGCAAAAGGCTGCCAGTTGAGCCTGGTAATAGCAAACTAAAAGGGAAGTGATTAGAAGTGTGCTGAGATCTTCAGTGTCTTTGAAGAGATTGTCCAGGTGGTCAAGTTCTTATCAACTGTAAATCAGTATAGCTTCAGAGGAGATATACTGAAATAGACCTGTTAATGACTTGGCCTATAAGCATTAAAAAAAAATGGAGGCGGCACTCAGCACTGTAATTGCATAACAGCATGCCTAAGGCAGGGGATGTTAAAAACAAAGGAAATAAGTACATAATGGTTTAAATTCATGGAATCTCATACCATTGGTGTTCAAACCACTAGCCTTTTAACTGGAATCTGCTGTGGGCCCTGTTTCAGTCTCTTGAACTAATTCTATCATGTCGTCCTTGTGGCTGGTGTAGAATTGTACTATGTTGTTAGTATTTTTTGCATGGAATCCGTAAGGGAATCATTCTCGCTCTTGTCACTAGAGCTAAAACTAATTTATTTTCATACCCATTTTCAGGAGCAAAAAAAGTCTTGAAGGATCCTACAAATTTTAATTATTCTATTTCTGCTCCTGCCTAATAGTTTATGAAACAACTTGAGCACTCACAAAAGAAAGCCAAGGAAATACATCTGTTCAAAAGAGAAAGGACTTATCACAAGCATAGAGCCATCTTTAAAAAACAAAAATACCCCAGTGATGATTGAAAGCATGTACTATGATTGATCAAAAATCTAAATAATTACCATGCCCTCATTTTGCAGGTGGGAATAGTGATCCAGGGAAGGAATGAGTTATTGAAGGGAAGTTTAGTAAGCACAGAGCGTTATGTTCCACTGAGTGTGTCCTGGCTAACCCTTTGAGCACAAATTAGCCCTCAGTCTTTTATAGCCTCAAAATGGACCACATAATAAACCCCAAAACTGGTCATCAGGGCAGCTGTCCATTGAAGGTAATGTGACTGTTAACATCTGGATCAATCCACTTAATCTCTAAGTTCTATTTAAAGCATGAGGATGGGATGGAGCCCCCAAGACCTCAAGTTTTATTTATTGTTCTCCCACTGATTTTTCTGGCAGCAAGGAAAGCCAACTTTCTGAGGTTGTCTTCTACACAAATTTTTGTAATTTGCCTACTGACCCTTTGAATTTTCTTAGTAAGTAAGCATCCAGTACCCAGCACCTCTGGGCTCTAGATGTTCAACTCAATTCTGAGGTCTGGGTGGGTGACAGAAACATAAGGCTGCAGCTTTGACTTCTTCATAGCTTGTTCATTTTCCATTCATGCCAGGAAATGCTTATGCATTATTTAAACTTCACCATTGTTTTTATTTACATATGCTGAGCTCATACTTTTGTGTTTTTTCTTTTTTTGGCCTGAAAATATGGATGGCTGATTTTGTTTTTATATCGGGAGCAAAAACTTGATTGTTAGTATGTTGACAGAAGAGATTGAGTTATTTTCCTTCTCGATGGATTTTGTTGACAGGATGGATTTAGGCTGTTGACAAAATACATTCTGTTAACTTGGTGGCCTAAAGCTTTGAAATATGTTTTATTGGCAGGATGGCTTGAGATTGTGGTGACAAAATGCAAACAGCCTAATCC
This sequence comes from Apteryx rowi, assembly GCF_003343035.1. Classification (NCBI taxonomy): domain Eukaryota; kingdom Metazoa; phylum Chordata; class Aves; order Apterygiformes; family Apterygidae; genus Apteryx; species Apteryx rowi. The sequence continues at coordinate 2,759,642 of NW_020450827.1, read as the reverse complement.
ATTCCGTTGATAAAACACATTTATCTAACTATCAAATCTATCCAGTTGACAAACCTATTTTTGTTTAAAACTGAAAAGTATTTTTTGAGGGGAAGAAATAAATTCTCACTGAGCTGCTGGACGTTAATTTACTGAGAAGCTGTGCTGGAGTGTCTCTTGCATGCTGTGGACAATACAGATGTAAACCTCTACAACAACAGCATTACAAGAGGCAGTGAAGACCCCTGCAAACAGAAATGCCTTTCCCATTTCTGGAGCAGGACATGCTCTGCAGCAGGTCTGGACGCTTCATGGTTGCTTTGCAAGTTTTCTACATCTTGTAGCATACTAAGTGAGCTTTAAGGGAGACTTACAAACTATGTTCAAAGTTGATCCTGCAAATTGAAATTAATTTCTCTAGTGGATGCTAACAATGATAACATAGCTATATTGGGTTTTGGTACCTTACATAATTACCTATAACCCACCTGCCACTTGAAATACCTCGTTGTTTCACCAGTGATAGCTATCTGTTGGTCTGCTTCCCTCTGTTCCAAAGGTAGTAATGATGTATTGCTCTTCCTTTGCTAACAGTTCTCCCTATTCTTCAAGGGCTAACTCTTCCTTTCTCTTGGATCGTTTCATTTGTTGGTATAATTTAATTAAACTGAGGGGTGTTCTTCCCATTTTCTACTTAAATCTAAGTTTATTTCTCCTGAAGGGACTTCTGCTCTGAGGTCAAACTAATCTTTTAAAGACTGACAAACAGTTAACAAATGATAGCAAAATTCACAGCTGTATCTTCAGCCTTTCATGTTTCAGATGTTGTTTTAACTGCGTGGTCTCAAAGCAGGCATTCCCCTCCCTTACATATGCATGATCATTCTGATGCATAGGACAGGAAAGATTGGGTCACATATTTTATTTCTTACTGATCTGTCAATATAGCATTTTGATATTGACATTTAAAGTGATTAGAACTTGGAATACTTTTCCACTTGGTCAATAGAATCATGTTCTTTGTTTTTCAGAGGATGTAAGAATCGATATGTTAATACCGTGAAGCAATGTTTTGACGTTTTGAAGCTGTTTAGTTTACGGTTTCTGGTTTAAAAAGTTGATTTGATCAGGCAGATCAGAGATGTAAAAAATAAAAAATCAGCGTTTCTCTCCCAAAACTTGTCTTCTACAAAGAAAGTTTGAAGAATTTGTATTTATCCTAGCTTTTTTATTCTCATACCTTTAGAGCACTTTTTTGCTCCCTATGCAGGGAGATTAACAAGGAATGAAAGGTTCATGTTGGAAGATGTTTTTGGACGTTGTTGTTAGATCACAAAACATAACTGTGCATTTATACTGAAATGTGAGGGGGGGGGGAAATGTGTTATAACCTTCCATTCAAAAGACTCTCTGGTGCCTTACACTTTGGACTATACCTAGGCAAATAGCATCAGTATTGTAAAACGTTTTTAATTTGGCAACACCAGTTATGCTCAAATGTGAATGACCTCACAGACTGTGAGGAAACATAAGGCCAAGCAAATTTGAAGTAGTTGAGGCAGTTTTCTGCGTAAACTGTTCTCCTCTTGGACCTGATAATTGCCTGTTCTGACACCTAGAAGGAGGTATGGGGTTCTGGGGAAGATGTAGTTCAGCTAGTCCCATCTGTACCAAACATGGAGTAAGGGCAAGCTATAGGTGTTGGCTGAACAGATGTTGCCGAAGGGTTTTTTCTGCAAGAACGTAGCTCTGAAACCTCCGGTCAGGGTAAATGTCTTGTGTCTTCTGACATATTGGAGTTTTTCCTTATGTTTCTAAGGGTAAGATATAGCTGTGGCAGCTTACTTAGGAATTTGTATTAACTGAGGAGGAATACTAGTGTCTCAGTATGACTGACATCTTGTTAGCAGCGATAGCATTTTGCTTGCATTTGTTACAGGTAGCATGCTTTTTGCCTCCAAAGATTGTACTCAGTGGCATGGTATTCATTACAGAGACATCGGTATATGCGAGGTTATGTGTGAGAGGAACAACTTGGTCCCTAAAAATGCAGAGTAATTCTCTACAGTATCAGAGAATATATTGTTACTAATAACACTGTGTGTGACGGGAGGGATAGAGAGAAGTTTGTGTCTGTTCTAGCTAACTGAGTCCCCAGAAAGAGTTTGCGAGCAGTGGTAGGGGGTGTAGGAGCAGTGCAGACCAGTAAGAAAATGTTTCAGTACTGTTCTTAAGTCAGCAAGGCAAGAGGAAAAGGGAAAATGAGCCACAAATGCCGTCATGGTGTTCTGTGTTCACATCGTGCCTAAAGGCAGGATCTAACTCTGTTGATGGAGAGTTTCAAATCTGCAGTCAGTCAGGATTCCAGTATCTCTCCTGGGAGATGACTTCACAATATAATATTTTTACAGTGATGGGCAAGCTGCAATTTCTCTTCCTCTCATCCCATTACTTCTAGCTGTTATGTTTTACCATTTATTGAGTCTTGAAAATGTGCTTGGGTCCTTTGCATCATTCTCCTGTGTCTTTTATTCCTTTGGTGGGTTTACCTGACCTATGCAGAACAATATGTGTTCTACCAACCTAATTAATCATGTTGATGGGAATGGCACAGATGATGCTGATCCACTGTGGCATTAGCATTCAAAAGTACTTTCCTGTGATGAAAAAGAACAGAGCACAGAAACAAAAGAAAGTAAAGAGATAACGAGGGAGTCTGTGACCTTTCTGAGATCTCATTCCCGGAGACTTGTGCATTATTTCAGTGACTATGCAATTAACTCGTGTCATTATTGTACGTGTGTGCTAACCCTTCTAGGGAAGTCCTGTGGAACTGAATGGAAAATGACAACTTTCCAATAGACTGGTAACTGCTTTTTTTCCTGTGCTGTAGCTTTCTAAAAGATAGTTAAAAGCCCCCAAAATTACTGTAGCAATACTTCACTTTGGGGCAAAAATTTTAAAGGGACATAGAACTGGATGTTCTCTAGATTGCAATGCATGTTAGTAGGTATGTTCCTCTTCTTTTTATAAATGAAAGTACAAGTAGGCCAACTGACTTGTCCAAAGTGTTGCTGTTGAAAATGGCTGTCAGGAGAGGTCTGATACTACTGTTTGTTTTGGGGAGCTGTTATTACGAACAGTAATGCTTATTCTGATAGTACAAACTAATTTGGGGTAAACTGCTTTTACAGTTGAGTTTTCCTTGAACATAAAATGCGGGTTTTGACATATTACCCATCTGTGGTATGTAATTCATTAAACAGCTGCCATATTTCATAAGAGAATGGGCCAAGATTTCTATCCCTGTATAAGGTCTGACTTGCTCCTAGATCCGGGATAAATTCACATGATTTCTGTGCTGCTTTGACATTTGTAATTTGGAAAGTCTGGAGGGTGAGTATTGGCTCCACTGAGGGTGATGAAATAAGCCTCAACTCACTCTGAAGCCAGAGTTTTATGCACACCATTTTATTCTTCATTGAGAAGTGTTTTGAGATTTGGGAGTGAAAATACAGAATGAGTGCAGTGTGTTGTGTTTTTTTTTTTCCTTCTTTCCCCTCTCCAGCTCATTTTCATTTAATCTATGGTGAGTAAAGCTTCCTTAAAGCAAAGTAATAAAAGAAATCATTCAGCTCAGATATATCACCATTCTCATGGTTTGCAATTGTGGAATTCTTGGGTGAAAAGCAGTTAGGATTTCTGAGCATCAAAAAGTAAGCAACTTCATAAGCACAAATAGAAGCTAGTCACTACACTGCAATAAAAATCAAATGGAAGACAGGCAATTGATGCTGGACACTAAGTTAAAAAGTTGATTTTTAATTTTGGATTTCCAGCAACTATTGCTGTTGATTTTTAATTTGTATCTATATATATAGATGTAAACATAAAATTTCTAGCACTGTTCTTTCCTTGTTTAGATGATAAAGAAAATTCTGGTAAGAGGCATGAGTTTCACATAGCAGTAAAATGGCTTAGGTACAATATGAAAACTTCTCTTATGGAAACAAGCCTGATAAAATGTCATGAACTATTGTGAAATATATATGTTCCAATAAAAGTCAGTGAATGTTTCCAGTGTTGCTGTAGCAATACATTAATGATTCTATAGTTGAGATCTTGTCAGGATCTTGTTTATAAGTCTGCCATAGGTGGTCATGAAACCAGACTGAAGGTTTTAGAAAGGTATTTTTTTATTCATGTTTCAGAAGCCGGGTTTAGTAAGCAGTAAAGGCAGTTAGTAAGAATGGCCGCTCGAGTAGAATGACAGTCTGTTGAGCCAGTACCTTGTTGCAGGCATGGCCTGTGCCAGAAGCCAAACTTTGGATGTGAAACCTATAAATAAGTCAGCTGGCTGGCTTGCATGGTTATTTTTATGGCTCCCAGCACAGTGTCCGATATTCTTCAGGCTTTCAGTGCATTTATCCTTTTAATGCTAAGCAGGGTAGAGCAATGCTATTCCCGTTACACGGATGGGGTATACAGGAATTACGTGCAGATTTTTCTTATCTCTTGGTAATTGGCTGATGCTGTGAATGTGGAATGTGGTTTGTATCCCACTTAGTTTTTCCTATGTGTTGCCTTTGAAAAGGAAACAATACACAGTATCACCTTTATAGCTAAATCATGGGGGGGGTGGGGGTGTCAAGGTTATTCTCCAAGTAGTTAATACCTTGGAGGCAGCATTATACTGTTTGGAAGGGGGTTATTACTGAGTTTTTCTGCTGCCTCAGTGTGTGTTCCCATGTGGCTACTCACACTCTGCAATAAATACAGGAAATTAATCTGCTTCCATCAAAAGAGGACAATTAGGGAAGGAAATTCAATTAAAAATCCAGTTGCTGAAAGCCGCTTGTCAGTGTTTCTCAGGAGAGCAGCATTAAACAGAACTGCCCTTTCTGTAAGAAATCTTCATGGACCCTGGACCATGCCAGTTGCTTGCTACTCAGCAGAAGCAACAAAGCCACATCTGACACAGCACTTCAAAGCTGGTTGCACTGAAGCAAATGTAGAACTCTGTTCTGCATTTACTGCTGGAATTGTGGCCACCAGTATTCTCAGTTGATAGTGAGGTGTACTGGGATTGATTTAATAGAATTGCTACTTGGTGGGAGAAGAGTTTTATATATCAACCATGGACCAAATAGGAGAACTGGTGTATCGTTTCCTCAAAACTTAAACTTGGGGGAAGCTTTTTTGATTAAAGATTTTTATGTGGAAATAGTCTGCATTTCATTAAATTATCTGCTTTCTATCTAAAATGGTGGGTTTTGACTCCGAATAAAAGAATTAAACAGTTACAACTGAGTATTAACAAAGCATTATTCACTCCTTGTGAAAACTCTGTGTAAAGTGCTGTGGACACCTCTTTTAAGGAGTGACTTTACTGTTGGTGAAGATATTAAACAGACTTTAAACCTCTGTGACAACAGAACACACAAACTGCCACTAAGTTTTTGCAGGTGATGAAAACCTTAAGCATCTTTTGCCTGGTAAGTATGATTTTAAAAATACATACCAGCAAGCCAAGCATTGGGAAGAAATATAGGTCTCTATTAAGGAGTGATGGAGAACTTATTTTCAAATCAGATAGTAGACAGGGGCAGCTGGATGACTTTGCATAAGAAAAATGATTATCTGAGAGGGTTCTGAGTATGTGCAGACCTGAGCATCTGTCTCGAAATACAAGATATTTCATGTTTAGGAAAGGAGAACAATGTTTAATGTACGTATGGGAATAGGTCGCCCATTTCATAGGACACCATCGCACCTTTTGGAGGATGTGTGAAATCTGAACCTTCAAGACCTTTCCTCACTAATGGTAGATGCCGTCTCCTGTGTAATTTGGGACAGATGAATGGGTGCGTGACAGCAGGAACAAAGTCATTGCAGGCTCATCTACTGACAACTGATGTACTGAACTGTGCCCACTGTTATACTTGAGAGAACCTGTCTGGTGACAGATGGCAAAATACTGGCCATAGCAATTGGAAAGCCCTAAGGATCCACTGTTTTTGGTGACCCTGGTAATGTGTTTTTGAGGCTGGAACTGCAGAGAGGGGGCAATTCATCAGAATAGCTGTGGTGCTTGACAGCTACAGTGAAAACTCTGTCAAGGTGGATACCAGCTTGAGGGCACACTGAAGGCACATATTTAATCAAGGATATATCTGTTTGTATTTTCTTGCTGTGCTATAGCATATGATTGCAGAGTTGCTAATGGATAGCTGTGTGAGTTCTTATCAGTCTTTCTATCTGGATAATCAGCTATAGTTATGTTTTTCAGTATCTGACTAGATTTTAACTGATTAGTATTTATCTAACCTAACTAAACTAACTGTAGTTTACTCTTTTAAACTAGGTACTATCATCTAATTGGCTCTGGTTAAAGACCTTAATTTAATATATGTATTTTTGATTTTAATGTGCAAAACTATCAAGATGAAGAGTTTAGGGGTTTCTTATTCTTTTGTTTCAGGCATGGACTTAACATTTTTCAAGTAGCCTCAAAATAGCTTTTTGTTTAGAGACTTGTTTGAATGCTTAAAGTGAAAAGTGATTTATTTCATCTGGTTAATGTGAATGGAGTTTACTCTTTTCATGCCAACTGGCAGAATTAGGTGCCTATGGAAGAGACTGTGTACTGTGGTATCAAAAGGAGGATCAAGATTTCTTTGACTTATGTAGCAGGGACCTAATTCTACTATTCAACTTGAACACTAGAAAAAAAAACGGTCAAAACTAGAAAGCAGATCAGCTAAACTTGCTGGATTTTAGAGAATTTTTACAAATCTCTGGTGTTACTGATGGTAGGCTCCCTTTTATTCCCATCAGACCTGTTTTGTGACTAAACTTTGGTAGCATCAGTTTGATGGTCAAGTTGGCTTTCAAGGTGTGCTGCTGTCAAAATACCCTGTTTTTTGGGTGAACTTAAACCCAGTGGTCGCTGAAAGACAATTGCAGACCAGCCATAATGTTTGACAGCTGAAGCAACAACTAACAGAGCAAGGCCAGGGATTAACCTGAGGAGAGTTTATTAGGTATTCAGAGCAGCACAAAGAAGCAACAAAGGGAAGAATGGAATAAACCAGAAAAAATGTTTCTGGTCTCTCCTGTATCTTTTAAGGAGTTGCTACTCCAGCCTCCCAGTGCAAGGAGCATGAAAATAGTGCTGTGGACACAGCCTACGCGTCAATGGAGGTAGGCTTGAGCTTCAGCTCTGAGGGCTCAGCTTGTACTAACAACTCTGGTTTTGTCTTGTTACATCTGATACAGAGTTACAGCCAGGCAGGCTGCACCAAGCAGGCTTACTGTTTCTCCATAAGCATTGCACACAAGTGTGCTGTAGTGTATCACTAGCCTACTAGCTTTCCCTCCTTCCTTGCACCTTTCAAGGTGAATGTAGTGTCAGTGTGAATAAAACTACCTGCACTGGCAGGTAGATAAAAACGTGTGTTGAGCAAGCCACAGTAGCATGGCACAGGCTTCAGTATACATATGCAGTATGATTCTGGAGGAAGGCGTCTTGTGGTCTTACATAAATGACTTAATCTGTTTCCACAGATGCTGTTATCTTTATGAATTACATTAAAGCTATTTTTGGCAACCTGTCAACCTTATGGCCATGTCCTTTAATAAATGGAAGTCATGTTCACATTCGCTCAAGTCTGTGAAAAATTCTGTAGAAGGTCTGTTTTTAAATGCATGTGAGCAAAAGTTTTTTTTCTAGTCTTATGGGCTGGGAGAAGTTCTAGTAATTACTTTCATATAGCCTCCCTTTTTTTGTTTTATAGCACCTTGGTAACTCTCTGTAATTATTTATGAGTCTTGGGGTTGTTCTGCCCTTTGCCTGTGTTCTGTCTCTATCTCCTCTTTTTTCAGAGTTAATAGCCAGAAGCGGTGATTATGTGGACTTTTCACATTTTCTTTCGTATCTTCTTGCTGAATTAAACTAATGCTGCACATGTTTAAAATATTTACAGTGTGCCAGTGTTGCACAGTGAGAGAAGTAAGTTGAATTTCTCTACCTAACAGGTGTTGTGTGGAGTTTTGCTCCTCAGCACCTGTGGACAGAAGGATCTATATGAATGTAAAGTATTTTCATCGTTGTAGGTAAGGCAGACAACAAAAACATAGGAGTTAATGTATCTATACTAGAACGGGGGCTTTTCTTTGAGTTGCAGCCACTTAGAAATGAAAATACAAAGACAATAAAGCTGTATGCGGTGCAGTAACTGAGTTAATGGAAGGCTTGTGGAGATGACTTCACCAGCATTCAATGTAAATGGCTAATGTCTTTTTGCATAAAACAAAATTTAGAGGGGATTGGAAGGGTAGGGGTACTCTCTGTGCTGGCTGCTTTCTTGCTAGCCTCTAGAGTGAATTAAAGAGCGGCTTGGGAAAAGTGGAAGGCTATTCCCTAACTCAGCAGCATGTTATAGTTACTAACATGGTGGATATCCGAGGACCTTGTTTGTTTTTCAACCAAACTGAAATTACTGGGTTGTCTGCACACCAAACACTGTTTGTTCTTCTTGCATGGACGAATAGGTCATCTTATGTTTTAACTCTTATAACTTTTCGTAATGTTCACCTTGGGTCTACCAAAATTGTATTTGTTTTTTCTTCTTTTCTAATACCAGTGAAGATGGCAGGTATTGCATTCCAAAACTCAGCTTCGTCACATACTTATAAATATTGCTTACAAATTCCACCCCTTATAAAGGGCTCCAGGTTAAGTCTGTGTGCTTGCAGTAGAAATGATTGGTCTGTAAAGCTTACCTATGAGCTAAACTTGTGGACTGTGTTCAGGACTGCATCGCTAATTGAAATAGCACACAAATGTATGGTTTACGAAAAACCTCTGACATCTCTAATCTGTCCTGAATGCCTTGGAGATGTGCTATTTTTTGCCCGTGATGTCTAAGGCACAGTAGAAAGGGGATTAAGACTTTCAAATTGTTCCAGAGATTTGCAGTGTGAGAAGATGAGTTCTGAGAAAAGGAAAGATAAAATGGGGAAAAGGTGTGTTTTTATTTATTTTTTTAACAAGTAGCTTTTCTCGCTCCTGGAGTTGAATGGAAAAAAAGGGGGACAAAATATTTTTTATATTGAAAAATGCAGTTTTGGCAAGAATTATTTCCACAGAAGTTTGGTTTTAATGAAGTTTTTTGAGTCAAACTGTACAGAAAAAACTATGATATGTGGGGAAAGCAGTTAGCAGAGATGCCTGCTAGGGTTTTTGAGTCAGGTGAAGTAGGAATTTGAACTCATTTCCCGTTTCCTTAGACAAAAAGCTTAACCATTAGTTAAACCAAGTACATTAAAAGCTTAATTTATCTGTTTTACATGGGTATTGTCTCTTTAGCCAGTATCCCATTAGAGAGAGGGGGTGAAAAAAGGTTTCTATTTTAATCTGCTTTGCAGAAAAATAGCACCTTCTGTAACCTTTACTTTTTCATCAGGCAGAGTGGTTTTTGCAGCAGCACAATTTCTGAGGTGCATTTGTAACATAACATGGAAGCGGTTTAGGCTATGTGAAATGAAAATGCAAGAGTTTATTTCAGTGAATCAGACTAATTATAGATATCTTTAGTATTGCCATTGCACAGCAAAAATTCTGTTATTAAGCACAGCTATGACTTAGAGAAACTCCATGTATTTTCTCTGAGGGCTTCAAGGACACTTTCAAATAGGAAGGTAGATAGCAACTGAATGTGTTATAATGCAGATGTTTTGAGGTAAATCACCTGTGTTCTCAAATGTCATCAAAATGTTTGTGTCAACAAACCCACAAGTTTTCATTTTCTTGTGTACATTTTTATACATGTAAAACAAGCATAAACACTCAGTTTAATGTGCACTCCCTCAGCACCAGGGTTCTTTTGCCCTGTAATTGTCTCTTAAATGACAAGTATGAAATATGTAGCTGTCTTCTAAATTGCGGGGTTTGGATTATTCTGTCAATTTGCTCATGTATTTGTAGTCCTTTTAAAAAAAAAAAAAACAAAAAAAACCAAAAAAAAACAAACCCACAACTTTCTTTCAACTTCGCATTCCTTTTGTGGGTCAAATGATGTCTTTTCCCCTGCTTTACAGCTCCTTAGACAAAGACATTGTCATGTCTAGTGCAATATCTCTATTTTAAAGTGAAAAGCTCCATATAGCAGAAACATCAAATTAAAGATCCTTGATGATTTTAAGCAGTTGGACTTTATTATGTTTAACAGCAGGCTCTTTCAACAACAAAATATAACCTGTCATCATTGGTTGGCAACTTGCACGATTAAGGTGCAATTTTTCATGGGCCCTTGACAAGAATTTGTAGAATGACAATGAACAGTTGATTAATTTAGATTTTTGGTCTTGCGGATGCAGCACTCTATTTCTTTAGTCTTTGGTATTTCTTTAGGTTTTCAATTCCACAAACAATTTTCTCTTCAATCAAACCTCTTCTCAGTGTTTGTTTGATGCAAACTGAGAGTTTGGGATTTCTTGATACCTAGAATGAGACCTGCAGATAATATAGATGTTATGATGACCATCACTCTCTTAAAGGGCTGGGGATCTGACAAATTTCTGTATAATTGTCTCTTGTACATCTTGTTGCTTTCTGCTTGTTGTTCTACACCCTTTATTCATATTTTTCTTGATTCCTCTTTTCTGTGCATCTGTGAGTAATTGCTTCTCTAGGCAGTTGTCATGGTAAATCATGTGTCCGCATGCTTTATTGTTTTGTTTTCAATTTAGCTTGATTCCTTGCACCTTCTTCATCTTAGAAGTATTTGCAAATATTCCCTGGCATAAAACTTCAGTGCATGTGATTGGAGAATGATTTTTTGGCCTCTTTTTTTCCTGTCACTTTGTACATTCCGCTTTAGTAAGCGAATTGAATTTAATACCTAGCTCAGAATATATGACACTTAAGTGGTTTCTTCTTTGGCATGTGTGTTCTTGGGACATACTCACTTGCCCTCATTCAGGGAGGAGCTAATTTTTCTTAGCTATCCACTTGAATATGTTGTAAATCATAAATCTTTAAGAAGGTAAGAGTAAGGCCCTGTCAAGAGACTTTCCAAAAATGATAAAACTCCATCTTGTGTATCTGTTCCAAAGGACTGGGGGAAGGTTTTATACAAGCAGCTGCTTTGAAGAGTGCATGGCTAGAATTCTTAATATGCTATGGTCTTACTTTACATGACATAAAGGCCACGATTCAGATAACTGGACAGCTGTGGCTTTGTTATGCTCTTACTTGCCCTTCAATAATTTATGTATCCCTTTCTAGCAAAGACTTCTTGTTTGACCTTTTATTGGTCCCAAGGATTAGATCCCCCCCCCCCCCCGAAGTGGTCAGTACATAATTTATTGGGCCTCTAGTGTAATCCACAGCTCCTCTAGGTTTGCCTGTCACTGTACCATGCAGTGATGTAAACTTATTGTGCTTTTTGAACTGGTAAGCATGAATGACTGCAGTCTGAGACCAAAGTCCTTCTCAGATGTGACACAGGAGAGCACTTAACACATGCTTCCTGTGGATTGCAAATATTAGTTGAGCAATAGCAGTATTTGCTATTATAATGAACAGCTTTAATGACACTTATTACTGTTCAAATTTAGATATGAAGATAACCTTAGTGTCTATTTTGCCTATGAATGAAACTTACTTGAAATAACTTTGCACCTGGAAACTAACAAAACCTCTGGAAGAGCACCTTAAATGCAAGCAAGGCTGCAGAGTAGATGGTTGTGCAAGGGAGGTCTGTGTTCTGTTTCCTACTTGTGACTGAATCCCTGTATGAGTTTGGACAAGTCACGCTCTTTGTATCTCATATCTTCCTGCAAAACTAGGATGATTGTTTTGCCTGACAAGGTAAACTGCAAATCCAGTAACTTTTAACTGTCAAAAAGTCAGATTTTTCTTTTTCTTGTGTTTTCAAACAGCTCTGATTATGATGGTTGCATTTCATTAGTAGAATATCTTCCCTCTGCCTGGCAGGAACATGCTTGCAGACTTTTGACTTGAACAGAACTATGCAGCCTTGGGGAAATCCATGTGGCAGGGGAGCTCTCCCTTCCGGAAGGTCTCATTTGGTTAAGTAAAAACTGTGGGACTAGCCATGCAAGTTTAATTAAATTAAGTCATCTTGTAGCATCACTTATGATCTTTGTGCAGCTCTGTACATGGACTGATACAAGAGTGAACACTGTGAACCCAATTACAGCTGCATTTTATCAACAGCAGTGGTTGCCTTTGTCCAGGTGAGCCTTGCATGTCTTTTCCCCTCAGCAGGGTCTAATTTCAGCTAAACAAGACATAGCAACTCTACCATAGATGGAGATGCTCTGCCATTACCTATATCTCATGGTGGCAGAACAATGACAGTTACAGTCAGCAGAGCTCTCACTTGAGTCAATGCTGTCAGCCTGCATTCAGTAAGGTTATGCTCTGTCTTAAATTAACGTTACTCTCTGGTGCCCAGCACTCAGAAGTTGCTTATTATCAGAGACATCACTGCAAGGGCTTTTCTTGTCTGCCATACTGTCACTACATCATTTTCCCTTTTGCTCTTGAGTTTCCTTTTGAATTATTCTGGTCTTTCACTTGAGACTTCTATCAAGTCTGTATTACTGTAGCAATCCTGTGGATTTATGGAGATGCACAGCAGTTTTCAAACTGCTGATAAAACTTGATTTCTCTAAGTTCTGTGAAAATGGATTTTAGTGCCTTGTACAATGTCTGTGTAGCTCATTGGAATATTTCTTGTTTTTTTTTAAACTCAACCTTTGGTTCTACAGGGTATCATATTCCCTTTCCTTCTAACAATTTTCTTCCTGATTATTAAGGATTTTATGATAGAGATCCAAATGTGTATAAAGCTTCCTTTTTCTTTTGCTACTAGATTTTTCTGGTCTTTATGCTGATCTCTCATGTTGGTTTTCTTCCACATGGTGGAAGAGAAAATTGTCTTAAACTTTTTCCATTCAATATATTGTCACTGGGATGTTTTAGCCATGTCTAGCTTAGCTCTTTTCTGAAAGAAATTGAAGGGGAGCTTCTCGCATTTCATGTGTTTTGAGACAAGCCCTGGTGGAGTTTGGTAAGTTTAAGAATGTCAGTTTGGTGGCAGTGCTGTTTTGATGAAAACAGAAGGTAAGATTGGGTGGTGAGTTGAGGTACATGTGAACCTGAGGAGAGCAAAGTTTTGCAAAAACCTGAGTGAACCCAAGGGCTGTGGTTCCAGCTGTCTCTAGGTGCAATACAGAGGTTATAAGGAATTTGCAACAAATCTTTCTTAACAACTATTCTCCAAAGAACTAGTTAGTTTTTCTCTTCACTGCTGCACCACAATGTCCTGTGTTGAGAAGCTGTCAGGTTAATCAGGATCAGCTCTGTGTGCGTAGTGAATATGGTTTTTCTATGGGCTTTTTGTGAGAGTACAAGAATCAGGAGGGGAAAAAAAACAACAGTGGTAAAAATGGTGATGTGTTGCATTTGGGGAGAACAAAGGGATCATCTTTCAGCGGAGTGTTGTCGGTGTGTGGGAGAAAATGGAGCAGGGAAAAAGAGGTCTCAGTAAGGATACAGTGCGTGAAATCCTGTAGAGCTGAAGGAGCGGGACTGATTTACAACTGTTACATATCTGCTCAACTGTATTGAGAATATGAAGGCTGATAGGACTAGCTCCTGCTGTTGCTTTATTGCCAACCACCTTGGAGATGCATGCTCCCTCACCAGCAAGGGATGCATAATGGGAGATGCGCTGTTCAGTGTCTGTGCTAGCTGTATCATTCGCAGCACAAAATTGGCGTATTTTTGGTTTACGTGAATTTCGGCAAAGAAATAGTGGAAAACTAGGAGAGCAGAATAGAAGTAGAGCTACCACCAACAGAAAGGTAACTCTTAAGGTTGCAGGAAAAATAAGCTGTCTTGCAAGCTTATTATTGCTATTCATCACTTTTATGAAGATGACATAAAGTTGCAAACTGTTATAATACAAAAAAGGCCGATAGAGCAATGCAAAGTGGTCCATCACATAATGTGCGACAACTTTATTGCTGGAATGGACTAATATTGCAGTGGGGAAATACAGTACTGGAAGTTATTTCGAAACAAAACACAGCAGCCAACATGTTACTGCATAAAATATATTTTTTTATGAGCCTCAATAATTATAGTAAGCAGCTACCAAAATGTCCGCACGAAAGGGAATAAAGTGAGATGTAGCCAGAGCAGCTCCTTTTTTCATCTATTACATCTTTTTCATCGTATTACATCTGTTTAATCTATCTTGTGCCCTAGGTATCTGTTAGCACTTGAGTTTTTAGGGACTGATCCAGTGTCAGCTGATGCTGATGAAAGGACATCCATTATCTTTAGGGGCTTCTGAATTAGCAACTAATTTATTAAAGCTTTTACCCTGGGCCCTATTGGCAAATTGGAAGGTAAGGGCATCTTGTTTTCCATGAGTGTCTTCTAAACTATAAATTATTTAGGATGTCTGTCATGTGTTCAGAATTTCTGCAGAGTTGAGGACTCTGTTAGTACTTAATAGGTAAAAACATGTAATATGGAAATGGAATTTCAGGCATCTGTATGTAATGGTCTGTTTTGTGATTCAAGAAAATCCATGATGTATTTTTGCTTTTCTCCTCTTTAAATGCCTTCATCTGTTGCATTTAAAGCATAAGTGTGTAGAATAGGAGTGAGTGGTTCATGCAGGAGGCAAAGGAGCTCTGGACGTATACGTTCAGTTCCTGACTCAGGCTTCGCTTGACAAAGTTATAGTATCTAGACTGTGTTCCCATCTGCAAAGTAGAGATATTAATACTTTCTTATGTAGGAGGATGTGATTATAAAACTGTTGATGATTCTGAGATTATTCACTGGTAAATGTGCAATTGAAAGAGGTGCATGGAAATACACGGAAAATATATTCAGGCATTCCCAAATTTTTTAAAACCAGCTTTCCAGAGTATAACCTAGAGGCTAGCTCACCGTGAAATTTATTATTCACTTAAATTCTGCACCGTTGTGTTTTGTTCCAATCGAACAATGTTTCCTACTGCTAGCTATTGGAGGGAACAGTCTGCTGTAACTACTCCATAATTGTTCTGCTAATGTGTACTTTATTAAACTCCTGCTGTTTTCTTGACTGGTTTATCTTCTAAAAATTGTCTGAATAAAAAAATGGACGTCAGATATATCCATCTTAATATATTTTTTCCCATAGAATTAGAGCATACTAAGCCATAATTGGATTTTTTTTCTTTTAGTGTTAAGCAGCCAGCATCAATTACTCTTTGTAGAGGTTCTAGTGGTTTGTTGATAAGATGATGTAAATGTGAATTCAATTCAAGGTGGCAGGGATTAGAATTCAGGTGTTAACTGGTCTGTTGTCATGGCAACCGTGGGACAAACTAAGATTGCACTAGCCCAAGTGAACTGAAAATGGATGATGGCCTCTTTCTTACCTTAATCTTATGAAATCTGCCTTCATTAAATTTGCATCTGTATAATTATATTCTATAAATAGTCTGTTTGAAATTCCCACTGTAGTTTCAAATGGTTACTGTAAAGATTTGTTAATCTGTCCTTGGCCTGCGCTTGGCTGCCCCCCTTCCCCCCACCCCAAATTACAACAGCAATTCACTGGCTATTTTATTCCATCCTTCAGCTTGCAGATATGTTTGAACACCTTTCTGGTGAATGTTACTATGCAGATGTAAAGCAGTATTTCATTTTCCTGGTGTGTTATAATCAGGTGTTAATGATCTATTTTTTGGAAACTAGAATTATATCACAGGAGGTCAGTAAAACAGAGACATTAAATAGTTCAATGCCAGTGGTATTGTCTATGTCATTTGAGAATCTTGTGTGTTCCCTACAGGGATTTGGAATGAAAATGGGATGGTATAGAGGGCTTGATTATCAGCAGCCATATCACTCTTGATTTGATGGCATTCCCCCTGTCTACAACACTGTAAGTAAAAGGAGAGGATCAAGTATAATGTTTACAGAAATACGGTGGTAAATTAATTGATTAAAGTAAGTCTATCAACTGAACTGGAATTACTCTCCAGGATGAATTTTTCTCAAGCGGTATGTAGCAGACATTAACTGTTCTGAGCAAAATGATACCATGGAGTAGATGTTACACAGTCCTGTGTTTCTGATTATATGTATGGCATCTTTCTACCTCAAAAAACAATGTGAAGATGAAGAGTCCTTTGTAGACGTGCAGTTTTCTGGAGAGATGGGCAAGCTGTAAAGTGCTGCTCTGAAGCATGGACTGTCTTCCACTTCTATCTCTGTGCTTGATGAAGAAGGTCAGCAGAACACTAAAGGGAACAAGGTTTTTGTCTGTGAACATCCATCACCTGAAATAGGAATGCAACTTAAAATCCACTGGAGTCTGTCTCCTTAGCCATCTGTATTCAGGCTCTGTACGATGCAGTCTGTGGGAATCTTCACTGTATTGGAAGCTGCTTCCTTGCTTAGAGTTTGGAAGTGTCAGTAGTTGAAGACAGGCAAACAATTTTCTAAGTAGAAGCTATGTTCTGATAAGGCAGTTTATAACATGAGGCTAGATGCTCAAAGGGTTTCAAATTTGATACTTCAGTAATATCAATTACTGTCAATCTGGAAGCATGTGTACAGCTTTTTTTAAACCCTAGAGTAGTTTCGTATTCTAATGTGTCCATCTGTACAGAGCCTTTTTGAGAAAAATGGCAGGCAGGGAATGGACACTCCTTTGGATTACTTAACTTCAGCAAGTACAGTAAGGGATTGAGTGCAAGTCCAATAGGAACACGCAAACTGTGAAAAATTGTTTTCTCTAATGGGACTGCATTGATCCTGTGGATCTCTGCTATCCTTTAATTGCATTTCCTTTTCATTATGAGTAATCAATATCAAGTGATGTTTTCTCTCAAACGACAAATCTTTAGACAGTTGTGGGGTTAACTTGTCATGCAGAGCAAAAGCACTGTGCAACTAAATCACCATGGAACAAAAAATATTTGGGAATGCTTCTGCAGTAATTCTACGTATGTCAGGCATGCATGTTCTGTGCGAAGTGCAGAGAAACAAGGTGATGGTTTGTTTTGGTTGTAACAGTTGGTGAAGGCTGACAAGTGCAGTCGAATAGCCTCCTGCAGACTGTATGTAGTGATCGGGTGGATTTTCTTCCCATTCCTGTTTTTGTTGTTTGTGTGTTTTTTTTTTTTCCTCCTTACGAGCCTGAAGATCTTCCATCTGCCTCAGTGACCAGTGATTCCCTAGCTAGGAATTGCTGTCTGCTTAATAGTTGTAATCTTTTCTTCAAATGTAGGGTTGCAACCTGCTCTTCAGTTGCTGATATGCTTAATTCACTCTAAATGCCCGCAGGAATCTTGTATTTCATACCAGCTTTTGACATTTTATATTTTAATTAAGCTTACCCTGTAGGAAATAAGATGCTGATAATGAGGCTTACCTCGCTAACACAATGTGATGCCTAGAATGAAATCTGTTGGCTGTGCCCCTTGCAAAGCCATGCACTTTTGTTCCCCATAGCATCTCCAGAGAGACTTGGTAGGCTGTGGAAGGCTTAATTCCTAGCTTACTATTAGTGCAACTTCATGGGAGCAGGAACATTTACATAGTTATACTGTTGCATTTTCCCTGGGGAGAGAACTGGAAGTAAACATGTGCTACTTTACAGGGGAAGAATGTAATCAAGGTTTTTGGAATAGCATGCAAAGAACTTTCTTGCTTTACAGAAAATACAGCCTTTGAGACCTGTGAGGTCTGGCTTAATTTGTCAACGCTGCTTTTTGCCTCAGACCTCAATTAGGCAAAGTCCTCAAGCTGAGTATAGAATACGGTAAGATTTTTCACCCACTCAAGTTTAGCACTGGGATTTGGTTGATAAGGAACTGTATCTGGCAACCTGGTGTATAATGGACAGGCCTTCAGACTTGAGGCACAGCCACTTGATCAAAATGTCATAGGGTGATAACTTACTGTCCATCAACTGAAACATAATTTTGTGGTCTTATTCATGTGAAGAGTAGGGTAGTTGAGTTTTGTTTAATCTTCTGTCAGTGTGGGGTTAAGTTGGCTTAAATTACCTCGTATTTGCCATAGGCGATGTGTGTCCATGTGGACCGAACGGGGTGCTTCATTTCCCTGAAGTTACCCTATCCTGTGCCAAAGCCTCAGTCGTCGTACTGCGGGGGGCATGCTACCTTCTTCTGTCAGCTGGTAGATGTTTTGATGGTTTTGAGACTTGTGTACTGGTTAGAAGTGGCATGTGCTTTCACTGTAGTAGCCAGGAGTCCTTTTTTCTGAGCTAGTCACTGTGAAAATACAGAAGAACAGTGATGACATTTCTAGTTTTAAAGAACTTGCAGTCCATGTATAAAACAAAATACAAGAATGGGTAGAGACAGGCAGGAAGCACAAAGAAATGGTGAGACAATGCTGATTAGCGTGAGAGGTACTGATTGCAGCATGGCTTTTTAAAAAGAGCGAAGAATTTTGCCATACAGACTGGTATTTTTTCCCTTGCATGCTGTAATGACATTGCTTTGAAGTTTGACGCGTCGTATGCCCTGGAGCAGGAAAGAAGGTTAAGGAATAGTCTATTTGCATGTGCTTTATGTTTCCTCCTTTAATCCAAATATATTTGTTTCTTTTAGGGGAAGTTTTTAAAAAGAAAGAGGAAAATGTATTTGAGTAGCAGTTGAGGGAGAATGAGTATAGCTAAGCTGGAATAAAACTACAGTGAAGTTGATCTTGTGTTCCTCTGTAGTTTTCCTAATTTAAATTATGGGAGAAGAGTAGACTTCTATTTCAGGAATATAGCTAAATCACAGGTGGCCTCAAAGCAGTTTTGCACTCTGCCAAATATTTTTAGATATCAAAAAACTCCCCGTGTTTCCCTTCTCTATTTTCCAGGGTATGGTAATACTTTCTTGCAGCATACAGATGTTGGAAGTAAGAATGCACTAATATTTTAGAGATGGGAGTGTTCAGATTTGGTATGGGACCAAGATAGTAATATATCTACTTAAACTCTTTAGGCTGAGTTCCTTTATTCATACAGTAAATGTCACACCACTGATGTGTTGCATGTTGTTTGTGATTATCCCTGCTACAAACATTCTGCCCTGTAAGCAGGTACGTTATTTCAGTGTAAGCTGATTTGTATGTTTTTATATCCCTATTTTATAACAATGTGAACTTAGTTTGGGAAGTAGTATTATTTTTCTAAGACCAATCAAAAAAGCCAGAGCTTTAACAATTAAGTGTCTCGCAGTATTGCTATGATCAAAGAAGGAAGGAATACAGTCATTGGGTGATCTTTTTTCACCCCCTTTGCTCAGCCTTGGCTGTAATTGCAAACCACATTAATACACTCATGCAAATGACCACTAGTAGCAATAGCGGGGACATACAGGTTTATGCAACCTATAGACTACTCTGGGTCAGCATGTGGAGACTGTGGTAGCTAGATGCTATATTTCATGCAAAACATCCTAAAGAATGACTTGGAGTAACCATTTACAAAAGATGCTTCCACTAGTTTAAATAGCATCCTCAAAAGACACGACCGCTTTAGTGTGAAGACAGAGTTGCCAAGCACTGCACCGTTTCTCTGCCCTCTTGAACTTGTTTTTTCTGATGCTGAACTACTTTGTCTTTCATTTTTCTGACCTGAAACATTCAGGTCACAGGTGTTTGGAGTGATGAACAGAAGATGTCCAAATGCTTAGTCCTATTTCCAGTGCAATGCAGTGTGACAAGTTGATTTAGATATCCAGGTCAAATGATTCTTTTCAGTTGACTGCATCAGCCATCCTCAGCACGGTTGGTATCTTCTGTATTAAGGCTTCATCCTGCAAGGTGCTAGGTACTTCTTGTTACTTTGACTGAAGAAGGCAGTAAGGACATTGGTTCGTTATCAGCTGTTGAGCTGCTTTAGATCTCAGTCTAAATTTGTCATGAAAAGTATTCTTGGTAATGTACATGCTATTGAAAAGAGGAATGAGAGGTAGCATTGTATTGCTTTCTCCAGTCCCAACTATTAGTTGCTAATCAGTGATTAGCTGATTTTGTGATTTCCATAATATCTTTCTGTATGTCCTTCTTGTCCATTAGATAAAGATTCTTTGTTGTAGGAGACTGACGGCATCTTCCTATGCACATGTGAGCTGCAGCCATCTGTTTTGTTCTAGTCTTTTCATTTCTGGAGAGTCTGAATGCTGTCTAGTAGTGTGTGAGGCAGTGTGACTAATGTCTGTTGCATGTTTGTTGTCAGAATGAACCATCAAGGCACTAGTTTCCCTCTGACTGGCCCAGACCCTTCCAACACTGTTTAATTTAGACAAATGTGATATGTGCCCAGGAGGAAAACTGAAGGACAAATCACTTCATGTAGGCATTTCTGTCCTATATGAAGAGGGACTCAAAGGCTGTGAAAGTTTAAAGAAAGATGACTGAATATAAGCATATGTTCTACAGGAGGGCAAATGGAGGGATCTGATGATCCCTTCTGAGCTTAAAATGATTGAATCTGTGCAGCCTGGTCTTGACCAAGTACCTGGACTGCAAATACATACAGTACCAGCTTTACTATAGGGAAAGAATCAACATGGGTTAATAAACTTCATTAATATGCTTCCTATTTAATAAAGATGGTGAGTCACAAGCTTCAGCAAGTTGTGTTAGTTTCCAACTTCGTAAGAAAAACAAAGAGGAAGAAAATGAATCATGGTGTGTTGCTTTTCTTCAAGGAAACTTAAAGGTCTGCTCACAATTGCATCTTAACTGGTTTTATGATTTATATTTGGACTCATAAAAGGTCCCAACTGAGCAGTGCAGGAAGGAAGATCTCGTTGCCTTTGCTTCTGACCCATACTGAATGGTGGCCCAGTTGACTGTCCTGGTCATTAGAACTAGCAAGTCCAAGGTGGTGGAATGTGATGTTTGTTAGGGAAAGTACCGGCAGGTGTCGTTAATGAACGCACACACTTGGTCCTGGGTTGTCTTAGGAGGAAGTAAGCAACCTGTATTCCACAGAGAGCTTCTCTGAGAGCACTTTGTGTCATAAGCTCATTCTTTCACTTTACATCCTACTCAGTTGCTGAGGTTGAAATGCCATTTTTTGAGTCAATGGCACAAGCTGAAAAGACTTCAGGATCCTAGTGGATGGCTGGACAGACATGCCTAAGCTGTGAATAATTATAATTAGTATATATCTAGATACCCGAAGTAAATCAGAGGTCTACCATGCTAGAAATTGTATTAAAAAAAAAAGAACTGATTAAGATGGTTTCTGCCCCACATCTTATGACCTAAAGAGGGCAAAATTGGGCTACATATCAAAAAGAATTACCTTCACTGAGGAGCAGGCAGAGAACAGACTTAAGACTTGAGTGCTCATCACTCTGACTCCCCATAAGAATGTCATGTGATATTTTAATCAGATCAAAGATCACTAATATGAAATTTTTGATTAGTTTCTTTTTTTTGCATTTGACAAGAATGTATGTACAAATTATTTAACCATTTTTCTTGAAAAAGAAATCCCTCCAAACTGAAAAGACCTTTGGAAATGCAGAAAAAAGCAAATAGAATAATGGCTTGTACTGAAAAGTTAAAAAAAAAAAAAAAAAAAAGGGGGGGGAGCAGGGGAAGGTAGGCTACAAAATAAAAAGTATTTTGTATAAATATGGATTTAAAAATAATTAGAGTAGAAATCTCTTTAGCCTTGTGACTTTATTAAAACTTGTAAAGTGATTTAAGATTACTTGGGGAATGGAGCTGTGAAAGTGAAACTTATTGCGTAGTGGAATTAAATCCTCCTTTTAAAATCTTATACCTACATGCAGTGCTGAAGGCTTCACCTCAGCTTCTTAAATGTCAAGAATTACTTTTTTTTTCTTATCTGAGCTACCTGTTTATCAGAAAAATCCAGAGTTCACAAGATGATGACTGAAAGCAGTGGAAGTCTTGAAACAGGCTCACAGATATATTCCTGTCATTGCTTTATTCCCTGGCAATAAGTAGTACTCCTATTCTTAGCTATGCATATATAAAAAGTCAAGCATGCCCTGAAGCAAGCAGGGAAAGATCAGTTTAACACCACCATTAATGCTTTGACCCAGCAGCCAGGTGATAGGTTCCGAATCTGCATTACAGGTCTGTGCACTTCTTCACTCATTCTGTGCGATGTTTAGGCTCTCTTTGCAGGAGTGCAGCTGGGAAAATGTGATGTTCCCCCAAAGCTTTGAAATAGCCCAGTAGCTGAGATAGTGCAAGTTGTTCAGTAGGTTAGTATTTATTCCCAATTTTATTAGAAGAATTTTGTTGCCTTTAATTGGGAAAGCACAGATGATATTTGTGCAGAATTTTAAGGACTGTGCAAGAGCTTTGGTGTTTAAGGGCTTTCAGAGTTAGGTAACTAGATGTAGCTTGTCTTAGTAGTGGAAAGAATCTATCAAGATAAGATAGGTGGTCAGTGGTCTCTGTCAACAGAAGAGTGAGCAGAAACACTGGTGTCACACAGTACTTACCTTCAAAACATCTATTCCTTAGCAGCCTAATGAGAAAAGATGGAAGGCACTGAGATACCTTGTACCCC
The DNA here is from genome assembly GCF_003343035.1 of Apteryx rowi. NCBI lineage: Eukaryota > Metazoa > Chordata > Aves > Apterygiformes > Apterygidae > Apteryx > Apteryx rowi. The sequence goes on along the minus strand of NW_020450827.1, from coordinate 2,737,029 downwards.
AGAGGTTGAAACTTGTGCCTTTCCAAAGCGTGTAGTTCTTGAAGTTCTGGAGTCGATTTTCATTGGCTTTGAGGCTTGGGTAAAGACCTAATTAATATTGAAGCCTCTTATGATGAGATATTTTGAGAACCTTCTGAATGGGAGGATTAAAAGGATGGACCCAGCTCTACAGGTTACCTGGTGCTGCATCTTTAACTTTTTTTGTTAATATTTCTGGTGCCTTGACTGTTTATACTGAATACAGATTCCTAATTGCTGTGGAATCTAAAGTTTTGAAGTCAAAATGTGAAAAAACAATGCTGACACTTAAATGGCAGCAGTTGTACATAGATGAAAGATGAATCAAAAGAAATCGGTGAATGTTTGTGTTATAAATGACAGGACTAATTCCAGTCCTAATTACAGTGGTGTAATTCTGGAAAAATGGATTAAGGCATTAAGGTTAGACAAATGTAACAGCTATTAAATGAGTGAGATAAGAATCAGGCTATCATTTTATTGCCATGTATGTAACTTGAAGACTTCTGCAGTTTAAAAGAGACTTAAATTAGTTTCTTCCAGATATTTTTAAAAACAGACTCTGAAATGTAAACCAATAAACTTTAAGCAGCTGTCACTGGTGAATGAGAAATATTCTATTTCCAGGCATACAACAATGGTGATATATTTTCCAAGCAAATAGGGGAAATTAGAATTTCATTACTGCTTTAAGTATAGTAATTGTTCAGTGTACTATAACTATATTCTTTCTGCCCTCTGAGCTTGTTCCTGTATCACGCAATTCTTGTTTTGACCATAGTGGAATTCTTGCAGCATGCTTGTAGTATTGCTGTCAGCATTGCTCTAATAGTGCTGCGGCGCTCTATCATCAGGCTACCATCATTTAGATAATCCATGGCTGTAATACGTCATTCATGTGCTATTGTTTTGATGATGTATGGAAGTCATGCATCATTACAGGATTGCTAGCAGAAATGTCCCAGAGGCTGACATACTTTGTATTTAAAAAAAAAAAGGGGGGGGGGATTGATTATGGGAGTTGAAAAGGAGGGAGGTTAGAAGGGGCCTAGGCTAAGGAGAGGGAATATTATATAGAGATGTTCTGATTTCCAGCGCTACCTAAATCAAGAGGAGCTGCAGGTATTTATCACATCCTAAAATTATAACAGGAAACTTCTCTATTTCCAGTCCTGTGCTTTAAGCAGAGTGCCACTTATCTTTGAGAAGCATAGGTGGCCAATGGTATGCTTATGTTCTCTGCTGTCTTTTCCTGACTTTTGTGTTTATGTAATATGGCTAAAATAACAGACCTTGGAGAGAGGGAGTAGCACTTACAGTTTTTCACCCAAACTGATAATGCATTTTGTTACCACAGATTGGAGGGTTTTTCATCCTAATAGGAGAATGTGATGCATGCAAGCTGAAGATCTCTCTTGTCCTTCAGTTTTCACTGTAAGCTGTTGTCTCTGTAGGGTGAATGCTCTCTAATTGGCGTGGAATATGGCTGTGTGGTTTGGCTTCCTTCACTGACATATGAGACTTCATGCAGGGTAGAATTGATGGGATTTCCACTGTTACTTATGAGGAGTCCTGCCGATGGCCAGGGCCAAGATTAGTGTTTAATGTACTTACGCGGCGTCTTGCATGAAGGGTGTTCCTCCTCGCCTGGGAGGTCTAGAGGTGCAGCTGTAATGCAAAATTATTGTCTCAGATGGTTTCCTGTCTTTACTCAGCCTCCTTCGTCTGCTTGTTGATCTCATCTTACTTGCTGCTTTCTTTTGTATTCCTTGTTTGTTCTTTTCTCTTCAAACAGTGTAAACAAGAAAGCATTGTAAGTCAAACCTCACCTTGCATGCACACCCTCAAAACAAATCCCCTTTCGAACAAGCAAAACAATCCCTTTCCTGAATGTTATCTCAGGGCTTCAGCCACTCAGTTTGTCTCCTGTATGTGATGCCAGTTCAGGTTTTGGCAGATTAGCCAGTGTAGATTTCTGCTTCTGATGATCCCTGCAAGGAAGCAGTGGCAGGCATGTAAACGTGCAGAGTAGAGATACCTTCAAGTCTGGCATGCGTCTCTTCCTGATACTTTACTGCAAGGTGACACCAACACTCCTTATAGGTTGGGGAGGGTGCTTATACTGAAAGATGCAGGCTTACAAAAATGAGCACAAATTTTGGAGACTGTTCAATGAATCTGACTTAATTGCCCTCTGAATATGCAATATGAATACACAAAATAAATGAGGTACATGGAGTTTGATAGAGTGATGGCTATGTTAAGTCTTAAGTTCGCTGAACACAATTGGGAGTGGGTAAGCAGAAAGTCTTTGAATCTACAGTATGCTCATCACCTCCCTGCATTTTCTAGAAGAGCAAATAATTGGTTGGGTTTTTTAGCTTTAAAAAAAGGTTAAAGACATAAGAAATGGCTTTTGATCAAAATTTTAAACTGAGCTACAATCAAGCTTCTCTAATAGGATTTTTGGGGAGTAGTACTTACTCTTTCTAACTTGGTACAATGTAACTATGGAAACTAAAAAATAAAATTGTAATGTGAAATTGGACAGGGTAAGTGCAGTTTAGAATGAGTTCAGGGTCAGAAATTCTGCATGGGCGCATCAGCCTAGCTCTGCTGATTTTGGCAAATTTCTGGGTGTTTCTGAAACAGTTGCTGCTTTACACAATCTGTAGATCTGAGGGGACTGGTGCCTGTGACACCAGTTTGAGCCAGATTTGATACTCGGAGTTGCTTGGGGTTATGCAATAATATAATACGACACCCCCTTCCCACTCTACAGCCCCATTGCAGGCCTGTCTCAGGATTTTGGTGGAGCTGAACTGGGCCATAGAATTTGTCCCAATTCACTGCACTACACTTGTTGCATCTCGGTGCAACTCAGTGTTAGATGCTTTAACTGCAAATATGCTTCAGATATGCTTACTAGCCCAAAACTTAGCACTGAGGAAAAGGGGGGGGAGGGGGAAAAATCCATTCTGTGTTTTCAGCTGAGTGCTCTATAGTACTTTATCATTTCTATTCTCTTTCACTCTTGGGATCAAAAGCCGATCCCTTGTTCTTTATTTTATAAGTGTCTTTAACATCTGCATTCCCTTTGATTCAGTTACCTAGACCTAATGGATTTCTATTTAAAATGCACATCTAGGATATTTTGCATCTTACTTGTCTGAGTGCCATCTAAAAATGAAGGAAATGGATAAAAGAGGTGGTGATTCTGAATAACAACCTATCTTGTAGGAATGTGCTTTCAGTTTAAAATACCGCCTATTTTTCAAGTCTTTTTAGACTAAGTGGCTGGGATTGTTTCACTTTGCATATGTTCATCAGAGTAAGGTTGAGGTTTTCAATGACGTAATTTTTTTTTGCCCTGACTGAGCTACTAGGAGGGCTAATTAACACTGCATGAATGTGTTTACCCGGAAGAATCACCTCAGGGAAATAAGGATAAAACTTAGGGCATTCACCTATTTTTTATTGTTATCTCAGGTTATTTCCTTTATGAAGGTATTTGTAGGATGGAAAATAATGGAGTCGGTGAGGATGGTATACTTGACTTTCACCTGTTTTTCAAATAGTCATATAGGTCCAGCTACTGTGGGAGAGGCAGACAAGTGAAAGGTAACTCTAAGTGCCCTTTACCCCTTTGGAAAGTGTTAACCATTCTAATTTTGTCTCTTCTATATGAGTTTTTTTTCCAAACTTCAGCTATTTTGCAGAAAAAGAGCAAGATTTTTATCTTTCAAGAAGAAAACTAGGTGAACACCTATCGCTTCATAATTAGAAATAGGGGAAAAACAGATAAAATGGAGGAAGATGTATTCTGTTGCTGAAGCATAACTAAATGTATTAAAGGTTTGATCATGCAGTTACTTTATTCCCTTTCTTAAGGCTTTTTAATATTTAGCACTTTCAGCTCTTGCTCTGATTTTCCTTGTGGTTAAAGGCAGTTTCTGATAGACTCAGGTGGAAATCAAGTTAGCATAGCAAAGGTCTGGTCAAAGTGCAACAGTTGGGACTTGCCCATGGAATAAAATGCTTCTGCATATTTTAATAAAAGGACAGATTAACTCATCTATTAATGGCTGAGCTTTATGCTTTGCTGTAAATCCTGCGTATCTAGAAAATGGAAAAGGTTTCTGTTAGCTTTTTGCATACGTTTTATTCCTTCTGGAGGTTCCACTTCATTAAAAATATATCTTCTCATTTCAGCTGGTTTAGCTTGTACTTAAAATGTGGGCCTTCAGTATTTACAGTTCCTAAAACATTCTTCCTAGTAGTTTAATCAGAATCTCAAGTACCACATGTCGTGCTAAGGAGTAAAGTTGGGAGAAGAAGGGTTCATGTCCCAGGAGTTGAACATCTCAATCAACAAAAGAAAAACGTTCTTGGATTTATTCAAAATACTCAGTTCTCAGCTCGGCTGTGGGTATCCCATGCCACCCCAGACGGGTCATTTACCATCTGAATTTCAGTTTCCTCCGTATCAACAATCTCTCTCTTTCCATCACAGACTTACTGTGAGGCTAAATTCACTGATATTGGCAAGATGCTTGGATGCTACAGGTGGCCTGGTGAGTACTTAGGTGTAGTAGAACCATGCAGAATAGGAAGCTGATGGTGGTAGTGAACAGATAAGTGAGCATAGCGATAAGTATTATTGCATTTTATTTCAAAACAGTTTAATGATGTAGGCCTGGTAGCACTAACAAAAATGCTCCTGCAACAAATGGTACACTGCTTCACAGTCTTTGCGGAGATGAGTTGCGTGGTTCCTAGTTACTTAGTATGAACTGTCACTGCCTTTTTAAGGTAAGCTTCAGTTTTGTAAGTCAGAAGGATGTGTCACGGCAAATACTTTTTATGCCTTTGATCAGTCCTGCTCCCCTCAAGATAAAGGATTTGCAAGCAAATTGTCCTGTGATTTGTAATTAAACTGCACTCTTGAACATTTTGCCAGGGACAAGGAAGGAACGATGTCTTTGAAGCAGAGGTAATTAAATGGATTTAGGTTAAATATGAATGCTTTTGCTGTTTTTTAACAATTATGTTTTTTAAACAATTCATTATTTGTGTGTTACCCGAAGGCCTTTTGCTCGGTGTAATGTTAAACCTAACAGGTTGTTTCAGGGTACTGCTTTTGTAAAAACTGAAGGATCAGTTTTGTTTCATTTAGTAACCTGAAATAGTGTCTCTTTAGGCAAATGCACAATTCTTCTCAGTAGGGTTTTTGACCCCAAAGTTCATACTGAATAGGACTTACAGGCTTGAGTATCCCTATCTTGCTGAATTGAGTTCTCCAAACTCTTGTGCATGCTTGTCAAGTTTTGAAAACTGTCATGCGGTCTTGCAGAGAACATCTTAACACTTGGTGTAGCTGCTTGAGCTAATATTGTGACACTGTGCTGTTATAATCTGTCACATGCAGTGTTCTGCAAATAAGTACCTTTAGCAGCTTCGTTCTTCCATCTTGTACTGAGCTAGGTCCAGAAAGAGCAAAACTTCTGAAGCAAACAAGTAGTCAGTAACCTGCTGTTTCTGTGAAAGCTGAACCAACTGTGCCAGGAGCAAATGCAGCAACTGTTTTGGGTGTGTTCTGACATGTGTAATTTACTTGGCTCTTAGAAGTACTGAGAGTAGTTTGGTTTGTTGTTTAAAACACTTCTCTTTAGATATTCATACGTCCGCTTTCAGTGCAATATCTGAACACCTTAATGATTAGTGGAATGGTTTTATCTCTCTATTAAAGTTCAGTTAGTACAAAGTGAGACTGAGAATGTGTACAAGAGTTAGGGGAAACAAATGCCTTTTAGGCATGGAGGGCAAAGGAGTTTTGTCATGGGGAAATCTAAGCCAGCTCCTTAAAACTCAGACAGAATTTGCTTTGAACTCTAAGCTGGATGTCTCCCTGAAATGTGGATTTTAATCAATTTCAAGTGAGAAGAGCATCAAGGCCTTCAGATTTAAATCAAAAAAGGGACTTGACCAACTGTTGCATAGCGTTTTCTTTTTCCATTAACAAAACATTGCTTTATGGAGTTTCTTTAATGACTGTGTTGGATTGCTTGAGAGAGCCTGTGCATAATGAAATCTCTTTAATATACAGTATGAATGGTTCTGTTGTTGTGCTTATTTCCAATTTGTAATTAAGCAGTTCTAGAAACTGCTCACAATTAAAGTGTCAGTGCTTTTTTGAATGCTCTTAATTTCAGTATGTTTTTGATGCTGTGTTCATGAAGAATATTAATAGACACTTAGTCGTTCATGAAAACATGCATGGTGTGTGAGGCCAGGGTCAAAAGGCTAGATGAGGAATAGCAGTCAGAGGTGCCAGTTTATGGAGCGAGAGTTAACAGTTTGCAAGAGTTGCTTCAAAAGCAGCAAAATATGCATGTATTAATATAATTTCAGGTAATTATCTCATTAGCTGATTCAGAGCTCAGTAATTAGACAGCTAAAAACTTAAACCCTGTTTTACCCTGTGGTTGTGGGCCAACCACATCTGCAAATTATTTTTGATGAACCTTTTCTTTGTGCCAAATCACATTCTTATTTGTCTCAGAAGAACTTGGCTGTCTGATTTGGGCTTGCAGTGTTTTGCTGGTGTGTGTGTGTAAGGATTGCGTGTGGTTTTGGTTGGCGGGTTTTTTTGTGTTCACCTCCTACATAAATGTTAAACAGATGCTGATTTGAATGGTAGCCTAGTATATTAATTACTGCACATAATGAATCTCAAAAAATGTAATAAAGGACTAATTGGTGTCAATAAAAGTAACACTGACAAATGGCTTGTGTAATGTAAGCAATGTTCTATATTGTATAAACAAGAGGGAAAAACTGCTGAGTTTAAATCTGTCTCCCGTGGGGAATACTCTGCCATTTGTTCCCCCCCCCCCCCCCCAAGAAAGGCTTTAGCTGGAGGCTAAATAAATAAGACAGTGAATGTGTGAAGTACAGGGATTGGTCAGCCTTGCTGGTTGTTTACATTTGGTTTTATGGACTTCTGCACAAGACTATTTGTTTTAAGCTGAGAAGAAATTGAGGTGTGACAGTGGTAAGTGATACTGAAATTAAAGGTGGTGGTACCTTGACTATTTTGTTTTTCTCCTGCCATAAAGGAAAATTATCACTGGACCATGTATTAATAACTTTGTGCTTGTTACAAAAGTGGACTGCCTGTGTTTCTGTCCTTGACCATTTTTACAAGCATGTAATGGCAGAGTGTTCCCATCTGGAAGCCCATAAATTAAGGCAGGTAAAGGAAAACTGGGGAAGGAGCCACAGAGAAATTAGGCCAAAGTCACAGAGCCAGGCTGGTGGCTCAGTGGGCGTAGACTCCGAGTGCCCTGGTGGACCCTGTGATTATGGCGTTCCCACGGCCTTCAGAGATCCTGGATGTGCTCAGCCCCCCAGATGCTGAATGTAACCTGAAGGGCAGTGTATCTAGTTTTGCGTGGCTCTCCTCACACAGCGTGCCCAGCAGGAGTCTTCTGGTGACCTTCATAGGTTTGATTTGAACCTACGTGACTGGTGATAAAACTTGAGGACTTGGTGCCTTGAGATGCCAAGAGCTCAGTTCAGCAGGTGAAGCTACTCTGTAATGTTCAATGGAAAGGGCCCATCAGATGGTTACTGTAACTTTATTTCATCCCTTCCTCTTCCTTTCAGTGCTCAAGGTTCTGCTGAACACGGGGCAGAGGGGTGTGATCGAGAAGGAGGTGCCAAGCATGAGGAAAGGAGGGAAATACTTGCTTTTGAGTTATTCATCTGCTTTCCTCTCCCTCATATGCCTTTTCTCCCTGTTTTTCCTTGTGTTTTGCCATTTTCTATTTTCATTGGTTTGAAGAAAATTCTTTTCTTCAAATACATGTATTAGCACCCAGCTGCCTAGGCTTTCTTACAGCACTCTTGCTTATTGGGCTCCTGTCATGGGATTTGCTAAGAGTTTAAGCATGAGTTATCAAGGTCAATGGAAAAATAATGTTTCACTCTAGTGTGGAATTTCTTGTTTTCCTAGCGGCTCTAATGAAGGCTCAGTTACACTGCCTTATCTGCCTTTTGCTGACATCATGTATTTCACAGTTTTGGGTAATGTTTTTGACATGTTCTTTATTTCCTTTACTTCAGGCTCTCTTGGTAAATTTCTTGTTCTGTCCTTGACAAATTTCTTTTAAGGTGCTTTAGCCTTGACACCCATTCCTTTTCTTCTCTTCTGTCCTTCAGCACATTTTCAGTGTATCCTTTTGTTTGCTCGCATTCTCTTACCCTAAAAAAAAAAAACCCAAACCAAAAAACCCTGCCACCCCCCCCCACCTTGATGAGATTTCAGGTGAGGGGGTTGTAAAGAAACAAAACACCTGAGACAGGTACAGGCAAGCTCTGCATGCAAAGAATGAATTTACCAAGCTGGATCTTTTTACTCTTATTCTCCATCACAATTTAAATCTCAGCATTAATTATGTTTCCCTAAAATTAATTCAAAACTTGGTCAAGGCTTGAGATTTTGCTTGGTTCTTTCTATTTGTTTTTTTCTCCCCAAATTTCTTTTCAACACCCCCCCACACACACACACACACCTCAGTGGAATTCCGAATGCTTCAAGCAGACCTATTTCAGGTTCAGATTTCCCTACTGTCCATTAGATAGAAATTCACAGCACTTCTGTTTTTCTGCCACTGACCTTCTCTGCAAGTTCTTTGTTTTGCTTAATTATAGCTGTGACTGATTTAGGACAATGATAGTCCCTTAGGATGTGTGTGTACTACACCAAGGATTCAGAGTTGTGGTTAAAATTTTTAGTGGTTTCAGTAATTCACATAGAAATAATAATTGGCTGAAGAATTGAGATTAGAAACAGGTTTTAAAAAATAAGGGTGTTTTTCCTTTTTTCTTCTCTGCTAGAACAAAGTTCCAAAAGAAATCTGCACGTGCACTTAAATAAGGATCTGTTCTCTGTGTGTGTGTGGTTTTCTTAATGCTCATTTGGTTGATGATGCTGATAACCAAGTTACCAAAAAGCATAATACCCAGAAACAGTTATTTAGTAGCCTTACGTATGTGCAAAATGCTCAATATTTGGGTCTCTAACTTTGTAGCTTTTAGCTACAGGAGTATTAAGCTCTATTTTGTATCTGCAGATGTTCCAAGATCTCTTTTCCTGCGGAGTTATATAGCGTACTAAATTTTCATGCAAGCGATCCCTCCACCAAAAGGGTATAAAATCAGAAAACGTTGATAAATTCACCCAGGCAACCGAAGGAACGTTGTTATTTTAGGCAGTAACTTTAATAGAATGGGCTGCATACATAGTAATAAATGTCCCCTCAACTTTACAAAGAGCCTAGGAAGGGTCACAACACAAGATGTTTATTACTGTAAGAGTCATTAGTGCTGAAAAGACAGATTTCAAGGCATTTGGGTTGTTGCTATCAAATGTCATCTTTGATATAAAAATGTAAATTTCACAAGTATCTGTTGCCTCTTTGTTATAATTTGTCAGAACAAGCACTTTCCTTTTTCATCTAGAGGATGCTGCTCTCAGCAAATTGGAAAGGGAGGCAGTTAGCAACTGCCAGTTTTCCAACTGTAAGGGACTGTTGTAGCTTGTTTTAACAGGTGTTTGAAGTGACATTCTCTTCTGGGACCAGCCTAAGAACCTGTGTGGTGCTGAAATGTGGTGCTCTTTCCAGGAATTGAGAGCTTAAATGATGGTAAAATAGATTTAAAGCCTTAAACTTGGACGAAAGTAGTAAGTATTGAATCAACAATAAAATAAGCCTAAGAGTACAATATTCATGATGAATTTGATGAGAAAAAAAGCAGTGAAGAATTGTTTGGGGTTTTCAGTGTCCAAGAATTAGACTCTGCATGTTTGCACTTGGACCATGTGTGGTTATCTTATGGCAACATCATTTTTTTTTGAGGTGCAGTTGTGCCTTCATTATTCCCTTATCTTTCAGGTTGTAGAAGAAGCAAATTTTCAATAATGTGGTATGCTCATTGTACTTTGATCAGAATTGGTACCTATATTTCCTTGAAAATTTCTACACTAAATATAATTCCATCCATCTATTTATAAAGCTGATAGGAGGATTATAGGAAATGGTGCTTTCCATTTCCAGGGTGAAGCTCATCCAAATGTAGAAGGACCTCTGCAAAACTTTAGTACTTCTTAAGTCTTTGTTTAGCTGTTTGAAAATGTTCTGTTTAGACTTCATGATCAAATGTGTACTTCAGCAAGTTTCTCCAAGTTCTGGTGTAGTGTTTGGGAGTGAAGATGGGAGCTAGAATTGCTGTTCTGTTTCTGGCTTAACCACTGACATTATGAGCCTAGGGGCTCAAATTGCTATGGGCAGCAATAGTATATAAGAGCCTAGTATAGTTTCAGGCAGGACTTGAACTTTTTCATAAATTCAATCCAAGAGTCTGAGAGCTCTTTACAGAGTTTGGGCTCATTTCACCTCTGTTCCTATTGATGCAAATCTGAGCTCACTAGAGTTAGTTCTCGCTTTGGCAGAGGTTTTCCTACCTCTGCGCAGCCTGTGGAGAGGCTCATGTGTGCCTCAAAGACATTGCAGTATACCCTACCAGTTTTAGTTTATCAGCTTCAGCAAGCTGATGTGAAACATGCTTTGATATGCCTTCAGAGCCTTGTTGCTTGACCAAGGCTGCTAAATCCATGACTTTAAGTCTTGGCGCTTGTCACGGGACTACTTATCAGTCATTCATTGCTGGCTTTGTATTCCCTGGGTAGTGAAATAATGAAGAATTGACTTTGAAACAAGAAAACATGTAACTACTTGAACTATTGAACCAAATCATGCAGGTGAAGCTTGCCGAGGACTAGTGATTTAACTGATTGGTAGTCTGAATTCTGTTCATAAATTGGTCGGTTCTATGAAGTTACTGACAAAGTAATGGATTCCTGGATGTCAGTCAAGCCTCTCAAGTTACCTTTTTATAGTGTGTGTACATTCCTTAAACTGGAATTTTGCATTCCAAGTAAAACCCACAAGTTATGAAATAACTCCAGCATAGATTGGAGGCCTCCATTCTCTGAGATTACAAACTTCAGAACCTACCCACTGTATAGCAGGAAACCTGTCAGTTCAGTCAACTCATCTCTACAGCATCCAACAGTCTAGAACAAAACAAGAAAATATTACCTATCCAATTAAACCATAGTTGCACTTATTTTCCTCTCTTACTTATTTGCAAAAGCCATGGGATAAAGTGAGTGCTTGATTTTTACTAGATCAAAATCAGATGTGCTTTTTCATGCTAATACATTCTTAAGTCATGTGGTGATTTAAGCTGTGGAAAGATTTCTGAGATTGAAGTATTTTTCAGTTAGGAAGACCTGTAGGTTTGTGGGGAAGAAAAAATCCTTTATAATTTGTATTTGTGTTAGTTTCTGACATTTGCAGTATATTATGCTAACTGAATGGTTTATGGAAATGAAGCTGAGCAGCTAGCAAAAAATGTGTTATTCATAGAAGTGTGTAAGTGGCACCTGGCAGAAGCTGATGGACGAAGTATAATAAACATTTGACATGTCCTGAAAATGTGACACTTGGTCAAAATCCATTTGAGTTGCAAAGCACCTAGGGCATAATAAAGTTTAATGGCACCGTTTTGGTTTCACCCATTTGCTTATGATGTTTTATCATTAGGATCAGCTATAGATTTGAGCTCTAAATTGATGGTTTAAAGCATGGGGTGTCAAAAAGTATCAAAGGACTGATTCACTTAAACATAAAAGATAGATTTAACCTCTCAGTATTTGTAATTTTCTATCTTTCTGGCACAGCTGCAGTTTGTGCTGAAAGCTTTCAAATGAATCAGGGTCCCTTGGAATGCAAGTAAAAGTTGTAAACTCTGTGGCCCCGTTTAAGCATCTTGTGAAATACTGAGCAGAGTTTGTGCAACTAAGAGGGAGAGAAACATAACAGTAGGCATCTAGAAAGAAATAAAATGAAGGTAGCAAACTTGGAATGAAGGGATGCAGATTATTGGATTGTACTAGGTCAAACCTGGATCAAACCAGTGACTTGTGCAATCTAATAGTCAATCACTGATAAAGCAGTGATAGCTGATTTTGTAATAACTTGCCTTCAGGAGATGGTTCCTTAGCCCTCATTGGTAAGGTAGATACAAGCTGTGGTATTTCTTTAGAGCAGTGAAATGTAGTACCAACTTGTGATTAATCACCTGCTTCTCTTCTGGAGGAGGCCAGAATTGGCTCCTGTGTTGTACAAATGCATGGGGAAAGTCTTTCAGGAACAGTAGGGGAAAAATGTAGTTGAGAACCCTTGCTGCATGAGGCAAAGAAATAGAAATAAGGAAGCAGGAGCTGGTTTAACTTCTGTGAGCAGAAGCTGATTGGTGTTGAAGCAATAAATGCACCCCTGGAGCCGAGGACTGAAATACAGATCTTGATGTGCACTTCAGCAGATGAAATGGCTTATGAGGGGAAGAGCTGAGGCAGAAGCAGATGCTAATGCCATGTTGGTGTTGCTCTGTAATGGAAGTCTTGTTTACTTTTGGATGTCTGTAAGAAAATAAGTCCCCCTTAGTCTGTGTCATACATGTGCTAACAAGTTCCATGGAGTAACAAGAGATCTGAATCTTACACTGACTCCTTTTGAATTAATTTCCAGTGCTTGTTTCTCATTGCTTTCTTCAGCTGCTTATGCCTCTTAACTGATGTAGAACATGAGCTGCCCTCCTGGCCCTGGGCTGTTTATTTTAGGGGGGTTTGTGGTAAAGCTCACAATCACAAGAAGGACAACTTCAAACTTATGTACAGTATAAACCCCATTTTGAATGTCTAGGGGCCTATTTCACCTGAAGATTAGTGTGAAGGAAGGCAGAAATCCCATGTATGGACTTCACATGGAAAGATTGCAAATCTAACATAGCATTTGTTGGTGTCCTTTAGGGAAACTTTGCTACTTTGCTTGCTTTTAGCAGTGCAGGTGCTCGACCCAAAAGAGGGTGCGGTGGTTGTTGTGTGTTTTTTTTTTTAACATTAGCGGTGAAAATAAATATCAGGGTAATCTGATATATGAGCTAGTTGAATTATATAGGAACTGAAGCTGGCCCAGTAGCATTTAATTTGAACTCATAAAAGCCGGTTGGTTATTCTGGGCATGCATGGATCCCTGCACAATTAGATACATGTTTGCCCTTGTTCTGTTTGTGAAATAACCATGTGAGGCTTAAATTCTTTCTGCCACAGAAGCTTACTGCCAGTATAATTAAGCTGAATTGAAGGAATAGATTTTAATGAAGTTCATGGACCTGATTATTTTCAGTTGACTGTTAAGAGCTTTGTCCCAGCTCAGTTCCGAGCAGACAGTTGTCCAAGTTGCGACACCTGCCATTACAATTGGCACTAATTGGGCCCTGGTTGCAGTCATAACACAGGTTCCAATAATTCAGTGGTCCAGGCGTTTGAACCTGTCTCTAGGCAAATGCTCATTAGCCTTGGCTGGTACTCGCTCTGAGCTTAGGGGATCATTCAGCAGAGAAACTTAGATGAATGGCTAAATAGTGCACTGCAAAGCAATAAGAGGTTTTTGTGTAACAATATTTGTGAAAGCTAAATGACTATCACTGCCTAAATGATATTTCTGCAAATATTGAGCTTGTGTGTCAGTATGAAGGGCAATATCTTAGTTGTTTTGCTGTTCTGTGCTATGAAGCAGCTGGGAATCAGCAGGACAGGTGAAACTATTGATGCAACCCTGATGACAATTTCTCTTCCATTCTTGTCTCTCCCTCCCTTCCCTGCTTTCCTGTAGCCAGTAGAGCAGTGTCCCCCTGAAGTCTAGCAGCACCCCCTCGCTGGTCAGCCCTCAGGCTCTGGGACAAAATGAGCGTGTTTCTTAGCAGCGGGGCAGTTGCCATACTGGGTCAGGCTAGTGAGTCTTGTAATGTGATCTTCAAGAGTGACGGGTCCTGGATGCTACTAGGATGTGTTCTAGTAATTAGTTAAAGGGTAGCCTGCATAAAGGCTTACTGTGTCTGTATGTGAAGCTGGAGATCACTTCAAGTCTAGGCTTGTTTTATTTTCTACCCTTATAGCTGAGTTTATTACCACCTATCAACTAGCTATTGCAGGTTCTATTATACAGAAAAGAAAGCTGATAAGGGGCAAGTTTGGCAACTTGTTTCCAGTGTATGTAGCATAAAGCCCATACTGTGCTGTCAGGTGAAATCTTGGCCTAATTCAAAGCAGTGGAATTATTACAGTAGACTTCAGTGGCCATGAATATGGATTGCTAATTAAAGTATCTGAGAGGTTTGCTATCTTCTAGTATAAAAATCATCAAGTAAATGCTAATGCTTCACTCCAATGTTGAATCTTCTTTTATCTTCTTTCTCAGTATTGCTGCTTCTGTTCATCCCTTTGATTCCTACCTGCTGTATTCCAGCTCATTTTCCATTTGTAGGGGGCAAAAAACAGTTTTCTACTGATGGGCTTTCAGTTTTAAGTCAATGGCAGACTTGGTGTGTTCCAGCAAAACAGTGCATATACTGTTATTTGTATTTGTGATCAAATACTGTTCAGGTACCTGGTAAGTGAAAGGATATTCAATCAAATAAATGCTGGCCTTGCCTAGAGAGAGAAATTGTATTGGAAAGGGATTAGGTTTATTTAAATTTGTGGGCGATTTACAGGAGATTGTCGTATTTTTTTCCTTCAGCATAATCTGGAGATTTAGGATTGACAAAGATGCAAAATGCTCTTTGTAAGAGAGAACCGGTCTGTATTTGTAGGGTTTGGTGGTCAATGAATCATGATGCAGGTGATTTACTTTGCATATTAAGTACTTACCAGTCAATTACTTAAAACAAGCATCAGTAATTTATACATAGGAGCGGGTAAAGGGGAAGGAAATACTTGTTAATCTGTATCCAAGCCAATGAACACTTTTGAAAATCCCATCCCTAAAAGTGATCTTACTTTTAGAGCCGATGGAGTTCTCATTAAGGGGAAAGGCAGAAGAACAGACTTAAATCTGCAAGCTGTCAGCACAGTTGAGATTGTATTTGTGACTGAGATTCTCCAGGGACAGGATGTACAAGAAAGGACATCGGGAGCAGTTCCCCTCCGTACAGACAGTTAATGTGGGAGGGCAGGAACTATGAAATCATCTGTACGAATTTAGTGAAGAAATGGAGACAAGGCATTAGCTGCAGAAACAACCATGTTCAAATTTCTTTTTGATGAAGAGGAAAAAAGTATATCTGTAGTATCTGGTGAGAGAAACAAGTGCATGGGGTGAAGGAGAAGAACGAGCCAGAGCATGCAAATGGGGCAAGGCAGATCAGGAGATGGTGTGGATCGCTGAGGATGTGAAGGAGAGCAGTGGAGAAGAGTCCTCAGGCTGTGCTGGGGAGGAGGACGAGAAGAGAGCTGCAGGGTGGAAGGAAAGTCTGAGGGGAGAGAACAAGTTATGTCACTGTCCTTTTTTTTCAGGAAAAAGGCAGTATCTTTTATGTGGAGAAAGCTGGAGACTGGAAGAGGGAAAGGTTTGCAGAGTAAGTGGTGAGGTTACTGTCCTCAGTAACTTCTGGAAAAGTTATTTTAAGAGCCCATAGGGTAACAGGGAGAAGGTTAACTGAAAGCTTGCTGTTCAAGGTGGAACTGTGCTTCAAAGAGGCTTGAGTAATACAAGCTTTATTGTAGAAGAGGTGTCAAACTAACAGCTGTTTTTCTTTTTCTCCTTAGCTCTTTCCTTATTCTGTTCTTCAGTTGCTTGCTTTTTGACTGCATCTTCTTCCTGTCCTATCTTTAAGACTGAGCCCAATTAATACTGTGATCTGTTTAGAAACAAAAGTTCTGTTTTCCAGTAATTCCATGGGGTCTGTGCGTTGTGTTCCGAGTCCATACTGACACCATAATGTCTTACTATGTGGTGCATTGCCATGGAGATTTGTATTGCCATAGCAACTTGCACCTTTTCAAATGCAGCAGTAAAGACTGAATAAAATGAGCTTTGCAAAAATGAAATAGCAAGATCTCAAGATCACAATATTTAAATATAAAAACGATGCCAACAATTTCCTGGTCTTGGCATACTCTCCCTTGCTTTGAGAAGAACAGACTCATTAAATGTTTACATAAATGGTGTTATCTTAGTTTAAGCATTAATAAATAAAGAATCCTTTGAAAAGGATTAGCCAAAAAAGGAGGGATGGGGAAAGAAATGTATTTAGGAACAGTCACTGCAGAATAGCAGTTGTTGTCTTTCTCTCTTCCTTCAGTGAACTTAAGGGCAGTCAGTTCAATACTGCTGGTGCGGTTTCCCCAACTGTAAAATGGGCATGCTAAGCAGATGAAGGGAGGATGCTGTCTTGGAGGGGATTGTAGGCAACTGTTTGGAGGAACAGGCAGCAGCAGATGGCAGTTTTAATCCCTTCTTGTAGGAGGGACCTAAGAAATGGCTGCTGGGCCATTGTGACCTCCACCCTCTCACAGATCAATAGCCAGTAGTGAATGATTAGGAAAGCTTAGGTAAGACCTAGTCTTGTATGTAGGCAATGTAGTAATGTGGGAATCGTAGTATGTGGCTTTCCCCCCACTTTGTATAGGAAAAGCCCTATCTCCCTGCTAACAGACAGGTACCATGTAGCTTGAGCTGTACCTTTGTCCCTTTGGTTGAAAGGTAACAAACCTTTTCCTGGAAACTTGCATTAACGAGTGTACAGTGGCATAATAGGATTGAAACGGCAAGTTTTATGAACTTTGTGGCAGCTGAGTATTGTACTTGTTCTAAAGCAAGTAATGTAAGAGCCAGAATCTTCCCTATGTAGAGTATTTCAGTAGTAGTTATTCGTACCCTTCTGGAACAGCTTTTTGACAAAGCTGCGTCCATTTGAACTTCATGGAACGGCAATTCCATCAGTATGACGGAAGCCTGCCAAAGTGTTTCAGGCCTTCCGCAGTGCTACCTCCAAAACTGGAGAATCTCTCTGATTTCTGTGGCCAGACCACTTTGATATATCTGGCATTTAGCATATTGCAAAGGGAAGCCAAGCATTTATGTGCCAGTTGGAATTTAAAAAATTCTCAACTCTGTAGGAAAAAATAACTTAGATCATCAAAACCCTTTGTTTTATTTAGGGTAACTTTCTCCAGAACAGAAGAACTATTTTTCACACTTTCTGTATGTGTTCTGCAAGTTCTGAATGACATTTTAAAATATCAATAGGATACAGGCTTTAGGCAAAAGTAGTTTCCAACTGCGATTCAATGTTTGAGAATTTTCTTTAATGTTAATCTGTGCCTTTATTTTTAAAATAAAATCAATATGGAGAAAACAGCCAATAACTTTGCAAGCTGTTATGAAACTGTAGGTAATCTTTTTTCAGACTTTTAATAAAAAGGTGTTCATATACTATATTTGTATGAATGGTTCTAATGCTATCCTGTCTATGGAAGAGGTAAATATTTGCTATGAAAAAATTTCTCTTGCAATGGTAGATGCTTGTATGTGTGTTTTTGTGGAAGTGGAGAGGAGAAAAAAAGTGCTCTTTTATGAATGCCTATATTCAGCAGGGAGGGGGTCCTCTCTGCAAGCTTTTTAACCGGCGTATTAGCAAGCTGAAGAATTCTGCATCTAATTGCAGCTGATGACAACTATATAATCATCACTGCAGTGGATACAACAATACATTTAGTGGGGGTGGCTGAATCTACTGAGACATGAAGAATTGGATCTTGAGGGAAATATGTAACATTTCAAAAGAAAATAATTGCAGTACTGGAAGAGTGAAGGTGACTTGGCCTGCTGGAGTGGGGTAAATACTCCTAACTCTTTAAGCACGTTTACACTTTGATGGTAAGACAGAGTTGGGCAGAGTATAGCTGCTTTTGCTTTACGCTTAATCAGTCTTGCACAAGGCTGGTTTTCTGCCTCTGCCCTTCTCACTGTTGCTGTTACTTTTATCTCTCTCCTCCTCTCTTATAATTGGCTCATTTGGAAAAATAACGTCTTTCCAGCCCCTTTCATAGCTCCTTCTGGTCCTTTACTGTGTTATGTAAAATAATGTAGTTTGTTCAAAGCCCTGCAGACTCTTTCTCAAGAGATCCTGGCCCTCTGTCAATTTACACACATACATGCAGTCTCTGGTCCACTGGACAGACCTCTGGACCACCAGACCTCTCTTGTTCGATTACCGTTTCATCTGTTGAAATTTTTTTTCATTTGGCTGACTTCTTCGTGCAAGGGTTTCTATTTGCACAAACAGCACATCATAAAGATATTTCTTAATCTTTGCTGCAGTCTCCATCCCATCCCAAGATAGAAGTGCAAAGACACCAATGAAAACAAATCCCAGGAAGCAAACACACCCATCCAAAATGTGATTCACCATTTAATGTTATATATATCACTCATAACCTCAGTCTGGAAATTCAAGCCAGTAAGTCCAAAAAATGATCAGATCATGAAAGCAATTTATGTGAGGGGAGATGATGGAGGCAGCAGTGCATAAGATATCGGGGAGGAATAGGTCCTCGGTGCGGTCTCTCTAAAGAAGTTTTCTGTGTACTGGTGCTTGCTGCAGCCATTTCAATTCAATGTATTCAGGCTACCAGTGATTTATAAAAGTGTACAAAACTTAGAAAGCTTTAGAACTTAATTCTTAATATTTGCTGAGGAACTGCAATTCCTGTGGTGTGCCCTTTATTCACCCTTCATGAGACAGCAGTAAATTGCTAGATGTGAGTTCAACTGAAAAGAGGCTGTGAAGGGAGGAAAAAACCCTGTCTGTCTAGAAATTACTGTATGCAAAACCACATATTTCTTTTCATTCTGAAAGATGTATTTCAAGCCAATTCGGAAAGATTCAAGTTGGCAACTTAGCAATAAGATTTTTCTGTCTTTTAAGTTAATAGCATGATAGATTTAACTTTGTGCTCTGAGAAGCCAAGCTCTTTTCCGTTTCCCTTTCAAGTGGCCTTTTTTTGAAAGGTACAATCAGTTGCTTTTGTTGCAGGCATCTCAACGTGTACTTTCTTGTGCGAGTTAAAATCAATGTCTGATATAATCTCCGTTGGAAGTCATAACAGGAGCTGCTGGTTGCAGTTACTAAGTGAAATTTTTTTGAAGAGTCACTCTGGCAACTTTCCATATGTCTAAACTTCTAAAGTTTTATTCCTGAAACTGCTGTGGAAAATAATTATAAGGGACTTGAGAGCATTTTTTAGATGTAATCTCTAATTTACATATTTGTATTTTAACTACTACAGTGGTTATTCCTGCGACTTTGACCAGAAGTTGGGGGCTTTCTTTGCGGGAAGCTGCTTGCTTGTGTTCCGTTGTACTGGCAGGAGAGAAGTCTTGGCTTCTGGAAGCCGAGATTCAGGAGTTGATGATTGTGTTCACTTAAACTTTTTTTTTTAAAGGGAGATGCTTATTTCAAGTGGCATTGATAAAGCATTTGAATAATTTAACATGCTTCCCAGGAGGTCTTCCAGATGAGCAGTCTCCCAAGCTGCTTATTAAAAGAGAAGAAATAATTCTGTGCCATCTGCTCATGGGATGTCCACAGATAGATCATGATTTTAATAGTTAGGTCCTTCAGCTACAGTTGTGCTAGATACTACTCAACATTTAAAGTTGCATCTCTCCCTGACTAATTGTGAAAGGGATTTAGATTAAGCCCGCAAGGAGGGCTTGGCAGACTTTGGGCTATTCAAACTACAAAGTGTCTGACTACCAGCAAAATATTATGTATAATGTTTCATAGTGCGTGTTCTGCTGTGGAATTAATGGATGGGCAAAAGGTCATTGTGGCTGCTTGAGAGAAAAATAGAGCTGCTCGCTCGCTTAAAGACAGCGTGGAACACTGCAAAGGGGCATCTAAGCATTGTTACTCAAATCTTTGCTGAACTTATTTTGAACAAGGCTCAATTTTATTAACTGCCCTTATTTTAATAAGTTTTACAGGAAAAAGAACATACCTGTCAGTGGAGAGAATATTTTAAGGGCACTTAAAAGAGAAAAATTGTAGCTGGTCAGATCCTTAGTTTTTGCTTATAGCTTAGACATATAAAATGCACTGATAAAAATTAGCTGGACTGCAAAGAGCAAACCGAATAAATGGATATTTTACAATATGTAAACAATTACAGAATGGCATTTGGTTTTAGGCTAATTTTCCTGCCTTCTCTGGAAAATTGCCATCTGTGAGCAGACGTTATATTGACTAAATTATTTTCAATGATAGAGAAAAAAGGGCCAAAGTACTAGCATTTCGGATAATTACATCAGCATTATTACAGAGTTATGTTGTCTTAAATGGCAGGTGGAGAAGTAGAATTAATCTCCTATGCTAAGCTGTATTGCATAAATAAAGAATTCATTTTTTTTCTGATCTATTGATTCTCTGTGGATTGCTTTGCCAAGAAGATGCTAACATCAGCTTATCTGAATTAATACATGGTATTAGAGGAGGAAACGAACATCAATATTCCAGCACTTTGCAGACCACAACCTGAAATAATTCAGATTCATTGTTACATAGTTTCTGTTCAGGAAAGCACTTTTACCCTTCAGGCAACAGATATTAAATCTGGGATATTTAAGTATAAGCCTGTGGGATATTCAAATATAAGCTGTTTCTCCTTGTGCTAGGAGTCTGTCTTAGGTAAAGTGGAGGCTTCTCTGTCGTCCAGCTGCTGGCAGAGGGGCTGTTAACGCCACAGTCTGGATTATTACTGTGTCTAGTTTTAGAGTTATGGAAATGCAGTGGGTACTGAATACAGTCCCTTTAAGTCAGATAGTCCCTTCCTTGCTGCAGGAACTGAAGCAACTGCAGTAGTGTTACCATTAATGGCACACAGGAGGAATGCTTTACAGCTGAGATGCAGAAATGGGCTTTGAAACAAGGTTTTTGACTGCATAACCCTGAACTAATTGTGGAGGTTAAAAAAAAAAAAAGCAGAAACATTATGCTTATTCCTTGTCTTTTTGTTTTGATTGTATTTGTATGGCTCCCGGCACGAAACAGCCACAAACTAAGAAGGCATGTGTATCAAGGTAACAACCCAGAAGAGCAACAGTGTTAAAATAAATTCCAGTGTTGCAGTCCTACAAGGGTGTTTCAGAATGCTTACCTTCAAGAGGGTGAATAGTCCCATCTTACTGCAGTAAGAGTACTTCCAAGCCTAAAGTTAAGAGCAGAAATGCTTTTTGAAGGACTAGACACTAACAAAATTAACTCGTAAAGATAGTGATCTAAAGATAAAGGTGAGTGTCCTCTTGCTTTTTTTCAGCCCAATGCTGATCAGGATGGCTAAGTGTTAACTGATAAGCAGGGCTTTGTATTTAAGGGAAAACCTATCAATACGAATAGACTTACAAGATATTTCTTTAGTTATGCTGTAACAGTCGTTTAGATATTTTCTTTGACTTTTTGCCATTTTATTTTTAGTATGTCAATTTGAAGGAAAAGCAGATTGCCATTTTTGGTTCATCAGCAATGAAGCACTGAATTTTTTAACATAAGAAATCTGCTGGAGTGCAGTAACTGAGTTGTAGTTTGCTCACTGATGCTTGGTGAATTGTATAATGGTTTTCAGCTTCCTCTCATTGCTACAGCTGTTGGTGTCAATCTGTTTTTGTGGTTTGATTAAAATACCATTTTTGGTAGCTTGTCAATTGCCCAGTGTTGAATAACATAAACGAATGGTTTTTTTTCCAAGCCAAGTCAAGGTATCTACTTAAGAACAAATTACCAAAATAGATAATTGATAAATGAGGAAAGCAAATTAAAATGTAGGATGTAAAATATCCTACATAGAAAATCAGTGGAGGATAAAACCTGTAGAGGCTTTATAATGCTTGTAATGCATTGAGTTAACCTGACCTCTTTTGCATGTGCAAGTCTCATCCCACTGAGAGGGAGGTAACAATTTCCCATAGCTTATTACAGTCTCCTCATCTGTTGAACTTCTGCAGGAACCTAGTAGAATTGGTACAGCCTGCCCCAAACTCTGGTCTGGAGAAGTCATGCCTGAGAATTAAAAAACAAAAGAAAAAACCCACCCTCTTCAGAGAGAATGACAATAAATTGAGGTAAATGAACATGTTTATTATTAGAAGGAACTAATCAGTATTTCGTAGGAAATGCAAATGAAGATGCAAAATTCTTCCCCAATGACCAGGGGATTATTTTGTCTTGGTGGAAAGCAGCAGTTGTCTTTGTGAGGAATTTCAGATTTGATTAGGCCAGAGTAATGAAAGTTGGACAAAGAGGAAATATTGTTCCCATTTTACAGCTGGTGAGTTCTAGCACAGGCAGTCTGAAGAACTTCCACAGTCTCATGTACGAGAAGTCAGACTCTGAATTCAGATTTAGCTCTAATAAGCAGCTTTATTGCAAGACTATTTTTCTCCCTTTATAACTTGTAGTTGTAGCATGTGTATAAATAACCAGTAAGCCTCTAAAAATGGCATTCTTCTATTCTGTTTCTAATTCTAGTTACATTGGCCAGTTTATCTCCAATATTTACTTTTCACTATAAATGGAAATCACTTCTTTCCCTTCTTCATGTTTCATAGTCATAATATTCTCTAGCATTCCATTACCTCTTGGTACCTATGATAGATCAAAATCTTACGACATTACTCTTTTTGTAATAAATTAAATTGACTATAATAGGAAGCTTAAGTTGTTTCTAAGTAATTGGTAAACTGGGCTTTCTGTAGCTGAAATTAATTTCTAAATCATTTATCAAGTTACGTAGATTAGTGTAGGAATGCACAGTGTAAGAGTAGGAAAATAACCATCCAGTGTCATTCTGAATAGATGGCATATTTACAGGAGCAGTGTTAATTAGTTTTTTGAGGACTGAGTCTAAAATGTTTTTTCTCAGAAAGATTCTTGGTTTGATGCATTCACTTAGGTCCTCTAAAACCTTGCTGGAAAAGGGGTAAATATCAGGGAAATTTGGATCAAATGATGCTTTAAACATCAATGGAGATAAACAGCTGTTTTAAACTTATGCCTATTATGACAGAGAAAATGGGTTTACCTCTAGTAGGGATTTGAGGATGTTTCTAAAGCTTTCCATTTACTTGAAATATTTGTTTGAGTCCTGGTGTTTTGATTACAATTTCAACATCAGATTTTGTTGCTATCATATTTCACCAAAGCAGATGTATCGATCAAAATACAGAAAGTGTTGGTGATTCATCTTGAGTCCTAGTTTTGTGTGTTTTGTGTCCAAGATTTATAATAAACATTCAGATACTGAGCAGTTGAGTTGACTGATAAATATCTAACAGCTTCTCTATATGCTAAATGTCGTAACCTTAATGCATATCATAATTCATTGCTTACCCATTACTCTGCTGTAAAAATAGAGTGGAATGGGTCAAGGTTTGTTTGCTGCCCTTGAGTACTTGCTGAAACAGGACCTCTGGTGTATGACAAAATGACAGGAGAAGCGGGGGGTGGAGAGTGGTTTGTTGGTGATAGACAGAAGTTGCATGCTACTTTACAGACGGCATGCTTTGTATTTATTGACCGCAGTGAATTTTGATTCAGGCTTGGAATTAAGTTAAAACAGTGCACACAGACCTATGCAATATCACTTTCAGATTTAGTTCTAAATTTCATTTATCAATGCACCTCTATTACACTTAAGGCATGACTTTAAAAATGGAGCCATCTTCAGAAGACACTTTGCTTAAAAGTGGCGTGTGGGGCACGCAGGGGAGAACAGGAGTTCTGGCTGTTTGGTAAGTGGCTAGTATAGCGCAGTACTAATCTGAGTGCTCCTGCACTTGCTCTGACCATAGCATTGCAAGGGCAGTCCAAAAAGTCTTTCGTTCCTTTGGCAGGCCTAACTGAGGAGGAGAGAAGAATCTACCTTCAGAGTTCAAATTAGTAATGTGTATTGTTTTTCTTCCTGCAATAGGAGTTGCTGTAAGACTGAGTTTTTTGGCACAGTGTTGCCTTGTGAAAGAGGAACAGTTTTCTTCTGCTCAAAAGATGAGCT
Source organism: Apteryx rowi (assembly GCF_003343035.1). Lineage (NCBI taxonomy): Eukaryota > Metazoa > Chordata > Aves > Apterygiformes > Apterygidae > Apteryx > Apteryx rowi. The sequence goes on along the minus strand of NW_020450827.1, from coordinate 2,712,989 downwards.
TGAGGTCGAAAGCAGGATCCTTAGCTGAGGTCTTGATACTAATTCTGCTAATGGAGAAAGGGTTAGTGTATTTGTTGGCCCTTTTCAATAACACTATCAAGCCCTTGTTCTCCTTAGCAGTGAGACCATTGGGTAGCATCTTTGATGCATCTTAGGAGCTGTGGAGCTGACTATCATATAAAGATATCTGAAATGTATTTTATGCTTTTATATTGTGGTTTTGGTTGGAAATAGTTTGGGAGAATGGGAGAAGGGAAGACTCAAACGGATTTTGGATGGAGTAAATGAAGCCTGGCACTGTCCTTGTGCCTTGTTGCAAACAAATGCAGCATTATCCATGCAGAATTCTGATTTATTTCTGGATTGAAAGACATCATTTAAGGAGATGCAGGAATTGCCAGTTGGTCAGTGTGGCTCAGGATCCAGTTGAGTCTGGTGTCTTGTTTCTGACAATAGCAAGGCAGATGCTTTAGAAGGAGATGCAAGCAACTGCGGTGAAGAAACAAGCACTTTCCTAATTTCTGTGCTTTGCTGGAGTGGTATACTCTTAACAGCTTTCTTCTAATAGCTTTATTGCCCCTCTGCTTATCTGTGCCTTGTGTTACTAAAGCTGTGCTCAGCAGTGTCCTGATTGAAGTCTAGATGGCAGATTAAACTGCTCTCTGGCATGTTTCTCCTTTGTGTGCTTGTTTCAGGGCTCAGTCATTTCACAAATCCTTATTCGTGCAAGTAACCTCACTGACTTTAGTGGTGGTGCTATTACCAAGAATGTGAAGCATCTGTAATTCCCAGAGAAATGTTTTGTTTGAGTTGGGGTTTTTGTTTTGTTTTACTATTCCTCTCCATAAAGAGAGGCCCCAGATGTGCCTTTTAGTTTCCCTGCCCTCTACAGGGATGTGGAAAAGGCTCTTTATTTTACACAATACCAGATACTTCAGTAACAAAATATTAATGCAGGCCATCTTGGGAACCAAGGAGTCTGAGGGTCAATGTTTACTGTAGAGGCAGAAGAAAATATGAAGTGCATATACCCAAATGAAAAACACGGGAAGAGGTTGGCAAGCCGATAGACTTGCCGTTTTTATTTATGGGTCATTAAAATTTTAGATATTGATTGTTTTCAGCCAACTAATTACTTCTGTTATTGAAACTAATTAGTTTTGCTACTGAAAGATGTCTGTATTGTCCCACCAAGCAAAGATGCTGCATAAATTTCAATGCGTGCAATAAGTAATGTAGAATCTTCCGGGTACATGAAATGAACAGTAAGTTTAAATATGATTTTTTCCAACATTTGATTAGCTTGATGCTATATCATTGTTTTAGGCTGAGTTCATTAAATTACATACAAATTAGATTTTCACTTCATACAGACAGTGTGCTTAATAAATATTCTAAAATGGTATTTTATTAATATGCTGCCTTAATTAGTGGATAAAAAAGGCTCCAAACACCTTTAAATTGTGTTAGTTCTAAGGCGGCTTAAGAGAAGCAGAAGGTAACGGTGGATTTCTAATTCCCTTCAGAAAATAAAAATCCAAAGTAATGGCTGCAGCTATTTGTGTCAGACATAAAAATTGATATAACATGTGGTAAACCTCCTATTGGGTATTATTACAAATGATTGATTTTTCTCTCCCCCTACAGTTTAGACGGTGCAGTGCTTACTGTATAAACAACTCATGAAAAGTCAATGTTTTACAAGTAAATAATTTACAGCCACTCTGGAATACAGAATAATATTTTACATTAAGTGACATTAATTAGGGTAGAAATATTCAAATGGTGAAGAACTGGGAGATGGCTGTTGCAAAGAAAATTTTTTACTTGCAGTCTAAATGCAAATCGGAGGCTGTGTGTGTCATGGACACATTGCACTTGAGGCAGAAATGATTCCCATTAAGAACCCGGCTCTATAATTATTGCAAGATTTGGAGAATGTGAGCCAAATTCAAGTCAGAGGCGGTCTCCACCATTGCTGCTGTTGAAGTTTTTAGACGAGTTTTAGACCTGTTTTCATTGAAGGCGAGCTGTATCTTGTTGTCTTGGGTTTTAATCCTATAAACATTAAAGCACATGGTTATCTTCACTCATACGAGCAGACCAAGTGACTACAGTAGGATTAGACTATCACAGACATGAATTTTTAAGGCCAACCAAGGATCATACAGGCTACTGTGGTTTAATCTTATTTGTAAAATATACACTGGAGTATCACTCAGTAAATCCTGTACTGATCCTGATGATAACTTATGACTGAAGTGTGTGTGTATACATATATATGTGTGTGTATATATATCTATTAAAAAATTTTTAGAGAGACTTAGTGACCTACCTTTTCTCATCCACCATAGAAAAGCTGAGGTGTTAGTGAAGAAATCTGTATGTATGTCCATTATGGCATTGTTTAATTTCATCTGCCTGCTTCATGCTGTTTACTGCATTTCAAAGAGTACTCTGATGTTAAAAATCTTACCTGCAAGTAGATGCATGATCATGCTCTTCATTAACATTTTCTAAATTTGGAGGTTTGGATTTTTCCATTTTAAGTCTTACTCCAGAAAGAGTGTTTTCAAGGAAGGTTTCTAGAGCAGAAACTAGGAGGAGTCCTGCTGAACTTGGGAAGGTTGGTTTGAGCCACTTGCAGCGTTAACTGGATGAAAGGGTTTTGGAGACGGCGTTATACCTTTTGAGTCATTTAAAAGGGGAAAAAAAAAAAGTCAGAATAATAAAGAGCAGTGATTGCTAAAAGCAATTAGAAACTTGGAGGGAAAAGTGAGGAACAAAAAGATTCAGAGATTGACTTGGGGAAGGGAGAAAGAAACAAACCATTTGAGATGGGAAGCCTTGTTCAGCTCCTCAGTTTCACGGTGCTTCCCATAAGAAGCCCCATTTGAAGTCTGGGTTGATGACAAGAAGGCCTAGAGACAAGGGTTTCACACACAAAGTGATTGTATTTGGTTGTGCCTCTGATAAATGCTTTTTAAGAAGTTAATAGCAATATCACCATCATAAGATGTACTCAAATTGCCCAATTTAATTTTGCTAAGCTTCAAATATTAATATTCAGAGCGGAGGGGGGAATACACACATGTGCGTGCACACACACTTCTCTCCCCCACCCCCACTATCTTGAGTGTATTAGTCCTTAGAACAAAGAGAGACAATTACTTCTAATAAAATTTGTGTGATATTGATCTAGAAAAGAAAGACTCTTATTCTCTTGGGATTGAAATGTATAATTTTCTTAGAAGCATCGCAGCTAATTTGGATGACTTATTTTGGGATTTCCTAGTGTTCTAAACTTCACTCCAGAACAGTTTTTACTAATTAGAAATCAATGAAGTTCTAATATCTTAAAATAAACACAAACTAACAGAAAACCTAATTATGAGTGTTGCTAATTGCAGTTAAGCATCTTCCTACACTTGCATGTAATAGGTCGGAGCTGCTACTGTTTGTACATTTTGATAATTTAAATGAAAGCTTCATGTTCCCTGAAGAAATAAATTATATTATGAATGATTGTATCAAATATTTGCTGAAACTGGCAGCTAATTAAGTAACTATTCTGTTGTGTGGCATGCGACAAACCTATCTACTCTGCGTTGTGCTGACAGAGCTCTGAAGTGCTATAACAGACCACGTATTATTTGATTGATTAACTGGAGAAAGGGTGTGTGTGTGGAGGGGAGGGAAATGTCTTATGATGATGGAAATGGTGGAAATTTGATTCAGGCCCCCTTGGAGTTGTCAGTTCTCCTGATTCTTCTGTGATTCTTGATCTTTTAAGGTCAGTGGCAAGGTATTGAATCAAACCAAAAGATTTAAATGTAAATCTTTAAAGATATCTTTTGAGAATGTCGTAGTTAATGTATTCTAAAAATTTTCTATCTGCAAGGCAATGAGCCTTCAGTGCTTTAAAATTTGCAGGTGATACATGATCTTTAATCAACTGGTCCATCATGAAAATGTATGTTAAAAAAATTGTTTGCTAATATATCTGCATAGTTTTTGCAATGCTGGCATAAAATTAAGCCAAAACTCATAATGCTCCAGTGTTCAGCCTGTCTTGAAGTGTAAGAGGAATGGGGAATGTCAAAGGCAATTATCTGTAATATGCTTCTGAAGGATGTGTCTTAAGTTCTTTATATCGACAGTATTTGGCTGCACAGAGTAATATAATGGTGCTGTTGCATCATGCTGTCGGGGAGGAAGTCTTGAGTTATAGCACACAGTGGAGAGTACAACACGGCAGCTGGTCTCTTTGCACTTTCTAAAGCTGTCAGGGAGGCTCTTAGTGTAAGGTGAAACATTCAATATCAGAGTTTATTGACGCTGGAAGCTATTCTAAAAGGATAAAGATAAGACTGTGTTGCTAAAACAATCTATGGGCAGCCTGATTTCTGCATGGGGAGAATATGATATGGTCTAGTGAATCCAGATTGTTAATCTGGATTCAGATCTGTGTTCGGATCTACTTAGGCTTGATTTATGTGACAAAATTCTATCACCCAAGCATTTGGTATGTAAGGGTAATTTAGAATACATCTGAGTTCTTCTGCCTCCTTTAAGTGTCCTTTTCACCACATTTGACTGTGTAGCATCTCTCATGAAGGGGATTTTTCTTCTTTTTCTATCATTGGCTGCAGTCTTCTGTTTCTCAGTTTTTTACATACATATGTAAAAAGTAGCAATAGTCTTCTGATTGTGGTGTGGCAAGAAGTGAAACCTCACCTAAGCCTAGAAGATGCTTTGTATTGGAATAGTGTCTGTAGTCCTTCTGCATTGCTTCTAGGGCGAACTTTGTCCATGTCCCTGATCCACACTGAACAACACAGGACAACTGTCTGGAAAGTGGTTAGGCCTGAGTTTCTATACAGTCACCCTATTTGTGCTTCCCTAGTTCTTTCATATCATGGCATTTGGCAATGTAGGAGCGTTTTTTTGAGAATCTTCTACGCTTGTCACAATTTTCAAAGTTGGATGCTAAAATGGAGTTTTCTAAATTTTTATCGGCGCTATTACTGTTGGCTTTACAGGAAGCTGTGTACCCTGAATGTCTGAAAACCAAGATCTCCCTTCTGTTGATGAGGATTGTGTTAGGACTAGCAAGGGGCAAGGGATTGTTAAAATGTTGAACAAGGCAGCAAGCAGAGGTTTTACCAATGTTCTCTTCCTTATTTTACCCAAGAGACCCCATTCACAAATCCAGCACTTCCTATCTATAGATTTCCAAGGCTACCTAGATATAAGCATGCAACTGCTTAGATTTAGTTGTTAGTTTTCAGGTGGCCATGTTTAAAAAAAAAAAAAAAAAAAGTGAGCCAAGATGCATTTCTTTCAGCAGTTATAGAGATGATACTTTATTTTTATAAAACATCTTTGGGCCAAAAGCAAATGCACTTGTCCATTTAGATCTTCCCATCCTATCTAAGCTGAGGTATTTTGATGACACCTTCTGGAAGAAGAATGTTCAAAGAAGTATGAAGTATATTCACACAGGAAATGTCTGATTTTCTCCTCTTCCTGCCAACGTGAAAATCTGTTCATCACCTTTCTGTCTTCTTGCCCCCACAAATGACCTTTCTTTCAGTGCCAGTTTCAAAATCTTGACAGCTTGTTAGAATCAGGAGAGACTTTGCATGATCAGAGTGATTATTTTGAAATCACTTTGTACTTGAAAGTAAGTTTAGGAGCATTATCTATTCAAATTACAAGCATGAAGGACCGCATGGGAAATATGGAGGAGTGCCTTCTGTAAATGATGTCTTAGGGAGAAATTTCAATTGCATGAGACAGCTGTATCCCAAGCTTAATCTAATTGCTAGTGCAGCAAAAAATGTCACCCTGAATAAAAATGGTACCATCATATATGTTCATGGTAAATTTTTCCTTGCATATGGCTATGTTCAGAATAACCTTTAAATTCTAAATCCAATTTGGGGCTGATGCAATGCTTTTGTAATTAGAGGAATTTGAGTGTGTGGAATTTCTTTCTTGCTCTGAGCAGACTAGTTCTGCTTACAGCTGTTCAAAGTTCAGAATATCCCTTTCCTGGAACATATGCTCGATTGTTAGCAAGAGCAGCAAGCAGTGTGTAGACCTTGGTTTAGCTTCATGTTTTAAAATGCAGCTGTATTAAAAGCTGCTTTCTTCTAAGGGGTGCTTTTCTGTCCCAGGTTCTAGTCTCTCTTCTGTTTACATCATGGAAAGCAATCTCCTTTTTTCCAGGCAGAATTAGCATTGTGGCCTGTGTATGTGGGTTATGACAAGTTGAGCTTGCATCTTCATGGAAGAAACTAGTGCATGTGCTCACTGTGGCTGAGTGCAGAGACTGTGCCATCTGAGAAAGAGCTGCTGGGTAAAAGCGAGCCTACCTGGAAAATTGGGTTTCTCCGAGTAGGAGCCTTCTGTCGCATGAGAGGTCACGCAAGTAGTCACTGAGCCCCTCGGACACCTGGTTTGAAAAGATCAGACACAGCTGGGTTTGCATTATGTATATGGCTTATGGAAAACATGTATTTACATTGTAAGGAAGAGTGAGATTTTCAAATTGAAAAATGAAAGCTTATAAGGTTTCCCAGCATAGTGATGATAGCTGCATAAAGTTATTAGAGTTAGGAAGATGTGTCCGATAACTGTTGATAATTTCCCACTGAAGCTGCTTGTAAAAGGTGATAAACCAATACTCCCCACCATCCTTTTCTCAGTGTTATTTTGGTAATTGTCTCTATCTTAATGGTAAGAGCAGAAGAGCCATAAGCATGGGAGCAGTGTTGGCTCCTGTGAGTAAGACATTGCCTTCCTGCCCTTTTGCGTTGTATCACAGAGCTAACTGAGCAGCAAATGACTGTTATTACGAGTTGTTTGGTAACCGTTTGTGTTCTGAAAAGCTTGGCTCATTGGCAATGGCATCATGTTGCATTTTCAAAGAGGAAGGAGAAAATAATCTAATTTCTTGGTCAGAAGCTGCACTTCCTGTGTCGTTTTAAATTTAGATCTGTTTCCCCATTGTGTTTCAGAAATGTTGAGAGAGAAATTACTCAGAGCAGTGGTAAATATGTGCTTTTTCTGTTTTCTTGCACATGAGTAATTGTATGATGAGTTTAAAAGTTGAGTTTCTAGAAGGCCTTGGTTTTTCAGCTGCTGGTGTATGCCAAAGAATCTGAATATTAAATCAGATGAAAACTAGCAGTTTGAAAATGTGCAGTCTGCTCAATACTGAAATGCGCATCTGTCTGCGTATTGCAAATCTTTGGCTTCTACTAAGGTTGTTTGAGATAACAGAGCATGCTTTGAAAGCTCTGAACATTTTTGTTTTGTTTTGGCTTTTTCCTTTTCCATGTGTAAAATGCTGGATTGACTGTCCTAGAGCCAACAGCTTTTTGTTTTTCAGTAAAAAGAGATAAAACAATATAGAAATGCAGCCTTTCTTTACCCTGTTGAGCCCATGTGCTCCAAGCCTCTTGCTATTGACAGTTCCTTTTCTTGTGGAACATTATCTCAACTTGATGTGGTGAAGAGAAATACAACTATCACTGACTTTTTGAATCTGCTTCTTTCCCAGTGAATTCAGAGGGAGCAGAGGATATGCGGAGCACCTCAAGGACTGATCTCAAAGAGAGCGATCAAGCAGGCATTGTGTACTTCAGTTAGAGAAGAACTGGGGATTGATTTCTGCCAACAACAGGTAAAAGCTGCCAGGGTCTGTTGCTTGCCTGGGAGAGTCTGGATAGAGCTGTTTGGCTATGAACAGTTCAGTGATAACGTTTGTGTGCAGCAAGGCAGGGAGCAGACTAGCATTTCAAGCTACTGAGGAAGCCTGTAGGCCAGCCTGGTATTTTTAATCAAAGCATCCTTGAAAATGGAATCAGTACAACTGTGTGTGTGCTTAGACCATATCCTGTGCTGATGATTTTCTGGAGCTAGCTTCTGCGCAGCGAAAGCTCAAATGACTGTTGCATGTCTCGCATAATTAATTTTTTCACAGGGATGTGTACAGAGAAAAAGAAACTCAGTAGAAAAATCTTGTATTTTGATATTTTGTGATAACATTTGAACTTCCACAAAGTTCTTAGGAGGGTACCTTGAACAGAACTATATCACACAGGCTAAATGAGATTGAGTTAAGGCCTCCTGTATTTATCATTTAAGCTGTATAATGGCATGGCATGTTTATGTATTGTAAATTGTTAACAAATAAGGAGGCGCTTTTGTTGAAGCGAATCAATATCAATGATTGAGGGCTCTAGCAAAGCTGAGTCATAGCAAGTGGCGCTCTGTAGGTCTGTTTTCTTTTTACCTCTGTGAATTAACTTCACTGGAGACAGAGACTGCACACATGTACATGAGAGGGAATGTGAAACCTATGTCTAATCATTTTCAGCCCAATCCATAAAACCTAAGGATTTGCCTGCATCTAAGTGTTTTGCTGGGGGACTTGATCCTTCTGGGTATTGAGCAAAGCAGAGGAAATTGAAGGAGCTCAAAAGTTTCTAAAAATAAGACCCTTAAGATTTGTTTCTACTTCCACTTATGTCAATAGCAGAACTTGTCTCATTTCAGAGGCCTGCAATAGCTGAAGCCAAAGCAACTGACATGTGTCAGTGTCATGCTCTATAGATTGCATTAATATGTGCTGAAAAGATCATTGTTGGGAGAAGGATGAAGATGAGAATGGAGCTGCTGGCTGCAGGACTAAATACTCCTTTGGCTGTGAACAGCTTACCTCTAAAATGCTATGCGGTCCTAATGTCAATAGGTGGTATTTTCACTGCACAAGGCTTGGTGCCAGGGGACAGCACTGTTCCCTGTACAGCGCTAGCTTCCAAAGCCTGTTGCTGCTCTTGCCTTCAAATTGCAGTTTCGACGACATTTGTTGCTACTGAATAATTAGCAGCAAGATTTTATGGATGCTATGGTTTGCCCAAGGATTGGAAATGAGGTGTTTTGGATGACCTGTAAGGTAGGTAGAAAAGCATCCCTTTCTTTGGTGTAGAACTGACTGGGCAGCATTACTGAAGAGCTGTTGCACGCCATGTAGATGATTCATCATGTCCTGCTATCATCTTCTTGGGGTCCAGAGGTTCAGCCTTTTTGTTGCCATTCCGGTCGCAGTACGTTTCGTCACTGCTCCAAGTTCAGAAATTCTGATGGAAGGCAGTGACGTTATGTCTGCGAAGAACTGGAGGAAATAAAAAAAAAAAAAAAAGGAATAGGCTACCTGATCTGTATTCAGGCAAATGGTCAAAGCCCAAGTCAGTATGACTTTCATTTTGCTAAAGTGGTGTTCCCATTTATATGGAATAGATATTAACCCATGTGTTAAATGTGTGTGCCTATATCTATGGCATACTTAGCTTATTTGTATATAGACATACATACATCTACATTATCTACCTGTCGCGCACACCCCTCCAATTTTGAGTTGAGGTCTCAGTAAGAAATGCAGCAAATGATACTGGTGATGCATTGGGTAACGTGGCTCTCCTCATATTGTTACAGAAATGTACATGCTCTTTTTGTATATATTTTTATACATATGCATATTATATATAATGGAAAATAAAAACAAAAAGTACCTGTCTTATTTGCAAAGACTTAGACTCATCCATAACTTTTTTCCAGCAAACCAAAAATTATGCACACAGCAGTAATTTTAATCCAGTGTGATTATGCTCTTCCACGCTACCTAGTTTCAAAGAACAGCTTTATTTGCCTTTGCTAATGGCGAGCATGGATATTTACCAGACACAGGCATTTAATTTCTGCTCTATCATTCTCAGCTTCTGTGTATGCTAAAAGTTCCTTTATTTATGTTGCAGAAAATGTTGTTTGTGGACTTTTCCCGTGTCTCTGTGGTAGACCTCAAGTGTCGACTACACTGATGCTGTATCAAAGAGGTGCATGTTAATGCACTATGTCAGTATATACCTTCCCCCTAAATTTCCTTGAATGTAGCTGACAGTAATATTTTTGTTTTGTAAGGGTACCTGAGCATGGTTTGAGGAATTAAATCCTTCATTTAAAGAAGATGAGCAAGACTTTGGTCTCCTGTCAGTTTAGTGCCCAATATGCAAAAGATCAGACCTTAATTATTAGTCTCTAAGCACCACTGACTTCTGAGTTATCTCCTCCAGGCATCATTTGTTTGGTACATCTCTGACCTTTGTGCATTTGACTGATAATAAACTTGGGGAATTAAAAAAAAGCCTGGTGAATATGATTAACATCTGCTTATTAACAAAATTATTTATGAGAGTGCTGACTCGAGTTCAGATAATGTCTGGAACAACTTTTGCAGCAGAGAAAACCTTGCCTATTTCCAGAGCTCACTGTCTGCTTGCAGTTTTGGGGCTAGATGCTCAGTGGATGCAAGTGGGCTCAAACCATGGTGCTATGCTGATTCACATCGACTAAGGTTCTGTCCTGTCAACTGTGTATCTGAGTTTATACCTGCAGGACACAACACTGATAGTATTGCATGATGCAGTGTTGTGGAGCTCCCCTTGCAGTGTTAATTACACAGTTCTCTCAGAGCATGAATCTGTGCTGACTTGGAAGATAAATTAGCCTTCCAGTTGCTATCGGCCTTCCTGTGTCTGTTAAGGATTATTTTGTCTCCCTTCTCTTCATGGATCAGAAAGTTGATTAACCGATTCCTGATCAGACTTGAAATCTACAGGAAGAAAATCGAACTTTTCTAAAGCTTAGAGTGGAATTTAGTTAAATTCCTTCTTTGTAACTTTGCAGCTCAGGGCAGATTTTTATTTTCCCTGTAATGTTAAGAATTCTTTGTTCAGTCTGGATTATTAGCTGAGGCTGGTTTACTTCCTAGATTCTCACTTGTGTGGTTTTAGATTGAAAGAATTTTTTTATTGTTTCTCATTTTTAATTCTGCTTCAATAAAGATACGTTTATATAAATGAAATTACTAATATGGAGACAAATTAGGCCAGTCTGTACAGATTCCCATACAGTTCTTTATTTTTTGCACAAGAACAAATAAACCAGTATAAATTACCTCTAACAACAGTATCATATCTTTATTAATAAGTTATTGTTAATAAAGCACAAATTTTGTGCATAGATAACTCCTAAATGGCTAAAGATAACTTATGTGGTAGCATGAAAAGATCTGAGCAGTGGTCAGTAGAAGAAAAGATCTAGCTTTGGTTGTACTGATTCTTCTCTCTCTTTTCCAGAGACCTGGATTGCAGATGCTTAAAACGCACAAACTTTTGCAAGAGGTTGGGATTAATCTTCTGAGATGTTGACCCCTTCCAGATCCTCTAAGTTGCCTTTTGGTAAGGAGCACCACAGAGAAACCCATGCTATGTTAACAGAGGCATTTAATTTATTGTTTAAATTCCGGACCTGAAATTACAGAAGAGTTAGCACAACTTCCTAATGTAGTTTCAGTACCTAAGGACTGTTGCCCCAGTGGATTTGGTAGAATGGCATGATAGAAGCAGTATTCAACTCGAGCTGTGAAGGTGTAGATTTTCTTTAGCTTGAGAAAATAGTCTCTTTCACAGCTTTGTTGCTGTGTGCTGTAACTGTTGTGCTTGCTTACAACGTAAGTCTCTGAAATCTGTGAATCATTGCGTTCTTCTGTCAGATGCTTAGAAAACACTGGGGTTCTCCGGTTCAGAATGATTGAGATAATTTTTTAGGAAGCGTGAGAGTTGTGAATTCTTATAAACATGCTATGTATTTGAAGGAATTACAAAGGATGAGATATCAAGATCTGTGCATTTTTACTAGGCCACTTGCTGGCCTAGGATTTATTAGTTGAGAAAACTCTTCTCAAAAATAGCAGATTTTCCCAGTGGCACCAGGGGAATTAGCATTCCTTTTGCAAATGTTGAACTCACCTGCTTTCTTAAAGTTTCCTTGTAAAAAGTCTGCTTATGGCTCTCTAATGAACACTGGTTCCATTTCCACAAACTGACACTTGCTGAATAATGTGTTACAGCTCTCAGTGACTCCTTCCGAGAGACTTGTCATGAAATCTGCAGAGATAATTAGCTCAGTAGGAAATGAATACAAACAAATGCAGTTTCTCACTTGTTCTAGCGACTTTCTGAGACTGCACTCCGCTGCCTTTTCTGTTGCCAAGTACAATTTCCCTGTTTTTTTTAAGTACTGTTAAAATGATTAGATTTTAATTTGTAAGAGCTATCCGCCTACCTCAAGATGATTGGAACAGTCCCACTGAGCTGGAGCTTGAAACAATTGCAGTATGGGCTGAATTATGACCAGCTACTCAAATCCCTAAAATCTGTCTCAGAAAAACACTAGGGTTAAATTCATCCCATCGAACATTAGGCATTAACTAGCGCACTCTGTAGTTGATCTGGCTTAACATACTGCTACCTCAGATCTGACTTACTCTGGAATTGCCTCTCATCATCCACTGCTGCCTGAGCTTCTCATGTGTAGGTTCCTAACTTAGATGAGCTGAGTCAAGGCCTGAGTGCGTGCATGGAACGTGAAAAGCTTGTCTGCTGTGCTCTGTTCCGCAGGAAACAAATATTCAAGTTCTTACTGAATTTTGTTGTTGTTTGTTTTTCCTTAACAGATCAATTCAATTAAAAGGTTTTCTTAACCTTTAGATGCATGGATAATTCTAGGGATAAAAACCAACATCAGGACATGGGGAGGGGGGCAGGGGGGAAGCTGTGAAGTAAGACACCGCAGGAGAGTGCAGTCTCAATGTAATTAAGATTGGTTTGGATTTCTTCTCCCTTTCATATCCAAAGTGATTTAAGCAAAGGTTGCAATTACTTCCCATCACATAATGTTTTTAGCTTTGCAATCAACTAAATTTAATGCATGGACCATAGCAGTACGAGGAGAAGGGGGGGGGAAAAAAGGGGGGGGGGAGAGAGAACAGGAAATGTTTGAATTTGATTCTGATATAACTCTTTAAAGATGGTGGAGAAATAAATGTTACTATTTAACAGTATGATATTAAGAATGTTCTCTTTACTGCAGCATATGAATCTATTGTATATTTCTCATTTAGTGAAGTTTTCCACCATCCTTTTATTTGTTTTGAATTATGTTTTCAGGGGCTTATTGTTTATTATCACCCCATAATTAGAAAATTAATTTTAAAGTTAACTACAGAGCTCCTTAAAACTCCTCCTCAGTTGCTGTTACACGATCACCCAAATTCTTTGCTGCTGTAAACTGGCAGTGTTTCATTAAAGTCCGTAGAGCTTCAGCTTAGCACAGCAAAAGATTTGGTCTGTGGTTACAGGTGCTCTGTCAAGATCTGACAGGTCTGTGTTTACACTTTTATGTGGAGTGAAATCAAGTGTTTCATTTTTTGGTTATCTACAGTCATGGGCAGTTCTCATGTCTGTAATAGCTGAGTACTGTACAGATATCAATGAAAGTTCTTGAGAACATCTTTGTAAGGAAGTACTGAATAATACTTCTGAACTGAATATTGAGTTGTTTTACGGAAGCAGAATTGCGGAACAGAGTTTGAGTTATTTCCATATAGCAGGTCAGGGAGTGTGTAATACAGCCAGGAATCCAAAACCTGTCTTACAAAGTCCATTCCGGTGTTTTAGACCTGGACATTATTTTTCCTTCTACCCTGTAAAGTGTCTTTTTAAATAAATGCCAGCTTCTTAGATCCCAGTGATTTGAGTTCCCACTCATGGCAGCAGCAAGTCTCTTAACTAGACCAATCTGAATGAAGAGGTGCAGAAAAATGACAGGGTAAGCAGGCCTTGTCAGCACTTTTCATTGGCTTTTGTCTTTTTAATGGGTTGAGTCATGTTTTGGATCCATACTTTTTCCTCTAAACTTCAATTGCAATCTTAGCTTTGTGGCCAGTTGGATCTTAGTTTCAGATAAGCTGCTTAGCCTTTGGCAGAAATTGAATCAAAGCCAAATTCCCAGCCCCAGAAGGTTCGGTGCTATTTAAACAAAGGGAGACTGCGATGCGTGTGTATCTGCTACTGAGGAGGAGGAAATTACTCCTTTGAAATTGAATCCAACGCGGAGATTGCATGTCTTTACACCTCCTGAATTTTCTAATAAATGTGTTTTCTTCATGTTAGTTAACTCCTGAATGTGTTTTATACAAGTGAGTCTGAAAGACTTGAAGAGGAAAAAAACCCCTGATGTTTGGATTTACTGATTCTCTTTGTGGTTATAGGCTGCTATTAGACCTGAGGTGATCCAAGGCAGTCATCATCAGCTCAGCAGGGCGAGCTCTTGCCTTTAGTGGCTGCTTTTAGTCATCCTAATTTTCTAGCACAATTTAGTGCATCTCTTAATCTGGATTCAGCCCAGCACCTGTCCCCATGGAAAATTTTGACCTCAGTGCCTTAGCACAGAGGTGAAAAGCGCTACACAGAGTATAAGTTAAGAAGTAGGAATAGTAAAGATATTTTGTGTCTCAGCAAACTTGGACCTTCTATTCCTTGCTTCTGTAGCTGCATCCCCTTGAGGTAGGTAAGATAAATTTGAAGACACCTTAACAAAACTGTAGACAGCCAAAATGGAAATGCCTCACAAATTTTTATGGATTTTTATCAGAATTTTCTTTGAAAGAATTCAAGTTTAGCAAATGAAATACTTTTTCTTTCTATCCGTTTACTTGAAATTACTACTAGTTTGAAATGTGTTTGTTTTCTAAACTATTAATGAAAATGAAGCTTATTCTCATAGATTTCAGCATTGAACTAATTCAAATTTGCAGCTTCTGGAACAGAGCTGATACATCTGATTAACATAGTGCGTAGCTAGGTTACGCGGAGGTGTGCTTGCAATTGAACGTGCAGATACATGACAAACGGGCGCAGGGAGATGGAATCGGTTGCACTTGGTTATACTCACTTTCCTATAGCCTGGTTGCTGCAGGATCCACCAGATCAGATGGCTTCTCAATCTCTTTCTCATTGCTTTGCTTATTGTTCTGCTCTAGATTGGGTGGAATGAATTAGTGAGTGCTGGGTAAAGGTGGAGCACGGCTCTGCTGCTTGTGTACAGAATGTATACAGCTAGCCAGGTTTACCTAGCTGTTTTTAATCATTTGTAATTGTTAAAATGTTATGCTTTTTGATTGTGTATATGTTTAGGAAAGCTGAGATGAAAGTCAAATATGGTAACATTTTTCTTTCAGTTTATTCATAAGGCCTCAGGAAACTAATGAGATTTATTCTGTGAATTAGTTTATAATTGTGCTTTAACTGCACTGTGACATTTAATAATGTCAGAAAGATTTTGCTTTAGGCAGAGTGATTTCAGCCTCTGTAGAAAATTAATTACCATTTTCTGAATAAACTACTTTTTTTTTTGTGAGCTAAGCAGTATTTCCAAGGTTAAGCTGCTTTCTGGTATTTTGAGGAAGTCTTTGGGTGGGGGGAAGTGTATTAAAGATTTAGATCTAGCTTCCTGGTTCATATATAAGCTGACTGTATTAAGTAATCATAAATCAGAACCTATTATTATTATTACAAGGTTTTCAAATGCTGCCTTAGTTTTGGTGTTCTTCAGCACCCGGACTTCGTGTACCAGTTTTGGGGAGCTGGAGAGAACCTGTAGCGCTTTACAGGGCGGTGGAGGGAGCACGCCTCATCTGTGCTCGCCCAGTAGAGGGACATGCTCAGATCACCCTTCATTTTCATGTATCCCCCTGCTTAGTTCACAGAAGAAACCTCAACCTCATGTTAGTTTTCTTTAGAAATGATTATATGAGGGGAGAAAAAAAGCAAAACAAAAAAAAAAGTGAGGAAAAATTACATGTTTGGCACATGATAAATCAGTGTGCTTGTATGTGTTCATTAGATTATGAAACTAAATAGCTGGAGTGCTTTGGAAAGATACTATTGTTCTGAGGTTCACACGTTCATGCTCTAAGCTTCAAAGGTGTGTGTGTATATATGACTAAAACCTATGGAAACTGATGTAAAATTGTTCCTTTGCTATGGGATCAGGAACAGATTCTTACATTGGAATGTGCGGGCTTTGCAAGAGCGTAAGAGCATGACAAATGAATTTAAGCTGCCCAAATGGCAAATTAGTTGTATTCATGACTTTGAAAATGACAGCCACATTTACATACCTTTTAGCCTGATCACTTTACTTCAGATCCAGTGTTTACTGAAGCAAATGGAAAGTCGTAACTGCTTTAAAGGGAGTGGAAACAGTATCTATGGACAAATACTTAAATGTACTCTAGGCCTTGAAATGACTGCAAATTTTCAGAAACTTTCTGTATTGACAGTGAGCCTGCTCACACTTCCTGTTAGTAGTGTTTTTACTGACAGTTTCCAAACTCGTCACTGCTGCTGTTGTGAATAACTCTTTGATAATCTTGTTAAGGCCACTAATGATTTAAAACTTATTCTAAGTACTTGACACACTAATTATCATTGTCCCACATTCTGTAACAGATCTCTTTAAAGTATAGTTCAGTAGGAAATGGCTATTATTGCTTGTCTGAAAGCAAAAGAGTAAGCGATGTGTGGGGAGTTGTTATCAATGTGTTTTTCAGGGGGATTTTCCGCCAGTTGCAAGTTGTCAGGGCCTTAGCTGTTATATATCAGCATAGCGCCCTGGAACCCAGTGCAACTACACTGATGGGGGAAACTGGCTTTGTGCATTTGCTTTCCCCGAAGCTTTGGGAAAAGCCCTAAGGGATACTCTAAATTGATTCATCTCTCAAAGAGATAATATTGAAGAAAGATGTTAGTGGAAATGATAATGACTAGAGATTCACTGGATGCTTTGGAAGCCAAATGTGAATAAAGCCAAGATGGATGGAGCAAGCTGAGTCCTCATGTTAAAGGGCGAGTTTCTCTTGCTTGTTTACACTGTTTTTACATTCTCTGCTTGCTGTTCAGCTGGTTTGCAGTGTGTATTTCTGTCCTGCAGGTGAGATTTTTATAGATATTGTTTCATTGTCCTTAACTGCAGAATGGAGGGAGGAAGGGTCAAATGATCTTTTCATATATACTTTAAAACTCTTGCCCAAAAAATGGGCCACAGCCACAGCCCGTTATCCTGCTTATTATGAACATTACATAGTAAGTCAGACCAAAATGATCCACTCCTCTCTGCTGCTTTACTTTAGCACTGGCTTACAAAGCTGGCCTGCTGTTTGAGACAGTGGGGAAATGCACTCCCCAGGGGTGGTACATATAGGCAGTGCTTTGTAGGAACACCAAGAAGGATTGTTAAAGTTTCAGTGGACCTCTGGTGTAGTAGAAACTACAACTGTCTCCTAACATCTGTTTGCACCAGAAACCCTTATTCTATGAGCTGTCATTGGAAGAGCCTCCATCTGCCAACGAAGTGCCAGTCTGTCAGTGAAACTCATGCCTTGATAGGAATTTTTTCATTGACTTAGGAGGTTTACAGATCAATCTGACATTTGAATCTGTGTTTTGGTACAGCTCAAGTAGTTACTGCAACTTTATCCCTTACTCGGTATGTTGTTGTCTGTAGCAGCTAAAGGTTGCACTGTAATTGTAGGCAGATTTGCAGGCACTTAACAATTTGCATGCAGAGGAGGGTGCTCCTTGGTCTTTGACAATTTTCTGTTTGGCTCTGAGATAGGAACTTTTGTGTGAGTTGCATTCTTTCCTAAGTCTTATGCCAGCTGTGAAAATTGCGTACTTTGAAAGCATATTGAAATGTAGTGGTGTTAGCAAGGGGCAAGAGTGAATTGATATGCTGTGCTATGAACTGCAGGGGTTCACAATAAGAAGTGATCTCTAAATATCTTACAATTCAGGTAATGTTCAGTAAGATGGGAAGAAAAAGTGATAGATGACTAACTGAAGAGCGTGTATGAAGTCAGTGGTAGAGCTTTGGCTGCAGTCCTGTCAAGTAGTATGGGAGCCATTCCATCTCAAATACTGATTTGAGAATAAGAATCAGATACCACTTTCATTTGCTGATAGAACTTTTAAATAGTAGTATTATCCAAACTCCTCAGTTTCTCATTTAAAAAAAAAAAAAAGGTGATTTTCCCCAGATATTTAATCATTAGAAGTTTCATTATAATAACTACTTCAGGGTGCTTCCCATTAACTTAACAATAACTGTATCTTGGGCTAATAAATGTTCAGCCTTGGGCCTCTGGAATTTATTAGCCCAGGAAAATGGTTATTGCCTCATAAACAGGAAGCACCTTCAGGTGATTTAATGACTCATGTTTCTCTCATCCTTCTTAGAATTTAATCTAATAAACAGTTAAGATGAGAAAGATATTAAAAGAAAAAAATATATACTTTCCACTGGCAATTACTTAATGACAAAATTGTGTTAATAAATACTTGAAAAGTCAGTTCACGACATTATGGGATAATCTTAAGTTGTTGCTCTAGTAATTCATACAGTCTTAGATGACTTCCATTGTATTTTGTTATGTGAAGTGTTGAATAAATAATTGTTAGGGTAATATACTGTCTTTGTCATTAACATGATGTCCTACATTGCTGTTCAAGGACTGCACCTGAAGACATGCAAATGAATTGCTTATTGTTAATGAGGATAACAGCCTGCTCATTTCATCAGGTAAAATTTGATGTCAAGGTTGTGGGCTGCTGTTTTGTGGTTTCCTTTTTAAAATGCTGCGTAGCAAAAGAAAAGAGATTTATTTCGTATTTTATCATGTGTGTGTGCTAGCAAACTTTTTTCCTCTTCTGCAACACCTGAGAAAGAGCTGGGGGCTCCTTTTGTTCTCTTGTTGCAAAATAGGGTTTTGTAGTTTTAGCAAACTGTGATGCAAGAACATTTAGCACCAGTTTATTAAAATTAAAGCATGGCTTGCTTTTTACATGGCTGAACCAGGTACTATTAGAAAATTTAGGATGGTGAAATCCACACAGATAGCTCTGTGAATAATTCTGTAGTGACTTTTAAGATGTGGTCTTATTTTCAGTTGGCTCTAATATGCTCTCTTTTTCAGTATGATGATTTTTTCACACCCTAATCTGATGGTCTGAGTTTTTCTTCCCCATTGTTTGGGCTGGTTTGGATCTCACATGGGCAAACTGTCTTCCTTCAAATCGGTAGGAGTCCAAGTTTTCAGTGTTGAAGGCCACTTTTTAAGGGTATTCGGGCATTCACAGTGTGGATAAGTGGCTGCTGGAATTTTCGGAAACTTCATAGTTTAAAAATGGAATTTAGACTCCTAAGTCTCTTGGGCACAACTGTGAATTTTTTCCTGTTCACTTCTGTGCTTCTGAAAACCCTGCTTACAAGACTTATTTCCAATTTATGTCTATTCTGTCCATGAACAATAAACGATATGTTTCAGAAAGTTCATTAATATTGATGAGCTTTACACATGGCTAGTTAGTATTCAAAGTATTTCAATTTGTTAAACAAAGTTTCAACCACTAATTATGTTCTGGTCATTCAATTTTAATAAAATTGAATAAAGTAACGTGTTGGAACAGAATAATGTGTTTGGGTCAAGAATATCCTCACTCTTTCTACTTAGAAGCAGAAGAAAAAAATATCTTGCTGAGCATTTTTCTATGTTTGCATGTCCTATATTTCACATATTTATTTTGCTTTTACTAAGGTTTTATACAGCTATATCACCAACAGGAATATGCTTACTCCTCTGAGTTGGAAATATAACATTACAACTTTTAATGAAAATCCAGCAATTTTGCTGGATTTTTTTGCAGTTTTTCTGTTGTTAATGAACTATTGGTTGAAGTACAGTTTCACCTTACCATGGGCAGAAGAAATGGGAAGTGACCATTTAAAATGGAGACCAAGTAACAAAATAAGCCCCAGTGTAGAGCTGAGCTATATGTCTGTCTGTTGCCATTGTTTAACAACCTTATGTGCTAAGGTAAAAGAGCAGGCATTGGATTTGCCTCTTCTGAATTGTAATGTCTGCGATGTGGATATGTGTATCTAACTTAGCTTTCCACACTGCCTGTGTAGTCAGTGGCAGGAGCTAGGCGCTTCAGCTATACAGATATATTCAGCTCCATCTCATCCTGAGGCAGGCATCTACCTAATGAATCATACCCTAGAAACATCTATTTCTGCCCAATGACTTGGGGATAGGATGTGTTCCTAGCTCAGATGGAGGCATCTGCTTGGTGTAAGGTTGAATTCAGATAAAAGCTGAATACTGCAGGATAAAACTTAGAGTATTTAGATGCTTGGATATTGTTTGTGGTTCATTATCTGGCTCACTTGGAATCAGCCCAGGCTCTGGACAGCCATTTGGTACACATTTAGACCAGGACTGAAATCCCTGCTTCTTTAACTATGTAAAGACAGTTGGTGTTTCACCTTGACTTTAGGGTTTTTTAAGATAGATGGGTACTCTAGCACTTTGGGTAAATAAGATGGAGAGATGTATTGTTGATTAACCTGGCAAGTAACAGTTGTTGACTAGAGCTATGGTATATGTGGGTGATTAAGCTTATATTGAATTACTTTATTCCCTTGGGGGGAGGGGGAGTGTATCTATTGCAGTGGTATCCTTAAGAAAAGGCCTTAAGAGACACATCAGTGTTTTCTGGAGGCTGACTGGAAGTCTGTGTTGGGAGTAAAGCTATTGAACATGCATGTTAAGGAAGATGAACTTCTGGCTCTGCTTGAAGGTGATGTAAGATAATAGATTTCAGGCATGAACTTAATTTAAAATGTCTTTTTTCATTTCTGCTCAGTCTTAAAATAAATAAAACATTAGGTCTGTTGGCATTTAACAAGATGCAACTTAAGCGCTTGATTTTTACGTTTTATTTGGTTATCTAAAAAACTGAGAGGCAGTTTTTAGAATTTGTGGAAGTATCCATGGACTTTAAATGCCCAGCATGAATAGATGCTACTCATCTATTTAGCTATTTATCCCACTGAGTCTCTAAATTTTCTCAGAAAATCTGGTGTTCAGGATACTGAAACACAGGTCATTTAAGTGCGTCTGGAAAACTTAACCTTACATTAGCATCCTATGCAGGGCTGATACCTACTGCAGACGTGCAGAAAAGGATTCTCTCTTTCTCTCTTTCTTTCCCCAAGATGTCATTTGAAACTTTCAGTAGATTCCTGAAATAAGTCTGCTGTAACCAATTTATGAGTACTCTTGAAGTGTCAGCAAAACACTGTCATCAGTCTGGAGTAAGAATTTAGATGGTTTTCACAGTGTGTCTCAAAGTATACCTTGTGGACCCCAGGAATTGTTTTGTGAATGATTTTTAATTTGATTGGGGGAAGAGGGGGAGACACATGTAAATCTTAAGTTTTAAAAAGATTTTTTTTCCTCCCTTTAGTGTTTGCCTGAATAGCTCATATGCTGGTATTCACCATGGGAATTGTTAGTACTGTTTCCTCAAAGTCACTTTGACATCAATAGTGGCATAGAATTGACTGCTGATTGCTGAAGAGCTCTATTGGTGCACAAATGGCAGAACAGAGAATGGGTTTTCCCTGCTGAATTACCTCAATACACTTGCATTACCAGCTACTGACTATTTTATTTTTTTTCCCAATTTTGCTCTGTGGGTGTGAGTTTCTAGACTGACGTTGCAGCTGACTGCAGCTCAATAAAAGAGGCTAGAAAAAGAGACCGTTTTTCTTAGGCTGAGCGTAAAGAACCGGAAGTAGCTGGTTGTCTGTGCTTTGACCACCTGAAGTCCCTGCCAACCTTAGATATTCTGTGATTCGGAAAAGGATGCAATGTTAGATCCTCACAAAATAGTTGAAATGGAGTATTTTTTTCTGTTGGTTCTCACTTGGTGAAATCTTGCTGTGCTGAATAAGAAAAACTTGAAAAGGTTTGCTGCTGTGGGTGTTGGTTGTTGGTTTTTTTCCTTTTCTTTTACGTTTCTGTAGGTTGCTTGTGTTAGAACCAAGTAATGCGGTTACCAGTAGCTAGATTTCTTTATCCTATCTCACCAATCAATTGATTATTATGTTTCAGAAGTTAGATGTCCAGTGATGCCAGCAGACTTCAATGTATTAAAATACCTTCTGGGTTTTAGGCTTTTATGGGTTTTAGCAAAACCATAAAGGTTTTGCTGTCAGTGTTAAGAATGGCTTGAAATGAGTCAAGTCTCTCATGGACTTTGAGGAGTCCTCTTTCTTTTTTTCCTTTTTTTCTGCACACAAGTATGTATGAAACACTAACTACTATAGTCAAGGAGCCAAGTATGACTTTACTGCTTCAGAGGAAAAATTATGAAGCTGAAGTGTATATACCTGAGATAGTCTGCCCTATATAGATTTTTTGGACACAAGAAAAGAAATAAATTCTATGGAAATATTGTTTGTTGGGTTTTGGTTTCTTAAAGCTTACAGGAAAGGTTATGTCAGTTGGTGGCCTGCAGCAAGATGTTCACTATTGAAAGCCTTCTCTACAAGATGGCATTTTAAATCCTCTGACTCCTCCTTTTCCATGTGAAAGCTAGGTGTGTGGAGTTCAGGATGACAATTACCACCTCTGTTGACATGGGCTAGAAGTCAGTTTTTGAGACAGGAAGGAGATATCTCCAGCTGGCAGGAGCAGGCTAATATTGTGGAGTTGTAATGGTGAAGGGCACAGTCCAACATTTAAGAAGTCAATGGGAAGATTCTTATTTGCTTTAAAGGGCATTGGATCCTTTAAAGGGCCCATGTCAGGAGTCTCAGAAAATCTGAGATTGTTTTTACATTTCCATGCTGATCACGTTTCCTGTTGTAGAGGTTTGTTCCAAATCAGAGGCTTGTCCATAGTCCAGTAAAATCGGAGACTGCTTTCTTTTACTGGTCCTTCTATTTTCCCAACTTTCCTCATAATGCAGCTGCAGTTCTGTTAAATTTCCATTGACAATTAATGCAGTATTGTAACAGATGCCGAGATGGCTAATGTTATAATGGGTATGATCTAACTGATTTTGTATGGCATTCTGCAGTAAAGAAAGGCTTGATGGTTGAAAAACACACACACCTCTTCCACACACGTATACACAAACCCTTGACGACTTTAAGTTGTCTAATGAACTAATAAAGACACAGAGGACTGCATGTTATTATTGTTTAAATTAACCAGTATTGAGATAGTTTTCATTGGTAAAATTCAGGTCTTTGGACGAGGTAGGTGACCTGTCATGAGCCATTTGGAAACGTACAGGAAATATTTTATAAACAGAACAAAAGGCTTTAGAAACATTTATATTCACAAAGCAGGAAAATCCCTTGACATCGTTACCAAGTAACTTTGATGTAGAATTAAAACAAACTTGCCTTTCTATGTATAACTTCTTTGGGGTAATTTTCTGTTTTGGAGAATTTTTTGGAAACATACAGTGCAAGCTTGCAATACTGCTCTTCTAAGAAGAGATGGAATCAATATGTTACAGAAGAGTTCATGCACCAGAGAAATCTTTAGGAAGACTGTGCTTGGAGGGTCATTGTATTTAACTGCATAGATCCTGACTCTAAATATTCTCCTTAATCCGGATGCTCCTGAATTAAAAATTTTTCCTTGAGGGTGATAAACAGTTGTTGTAAACCAAAAGGAAGTCACTTAATGTCTCTGCATTTCCACTGCACTGTTAATGGCATGCTATTTAGAGTGGTGGTGGTGGGGAAAATACTTTGAAGAGTGCTCAAAGTGTTGCTCAAATGCAACACTGCTGTGTTTTCATGACACCTGCTGTTTATGTATATTAATAATGTCATTTTTTCCTAAGAATTACTAATTTCTCTTCCACAAGAATGCATTTCCAATGCTTCCAATGGTATCCAAAGCAAACAGGAACTTTAATTTGACCATATTTGTCAAATGATGTAGTTTTTTAATACAGGAAGTGTGCTGGAAGCCACACTTAAGTATAAGGTGTAAGAACTTGTAGGATTACATTTTCTGTGTACTTACTCTTGTGTCAACTGAGAGCACTTAATGCCTTATAGGTGACATTCAGTACCATGGAAACTGTAGATTTTTATTCCTTAGGGTCAGGTCTTCCTGAGGGTGGAATTTGGACCAACAAATTTATCACTCTGTTAATGGACTGTAAAATAAACTTCAGTGCCTCAGTTCTGCCAAATCTCCACTAAGCAGTGTGCGGGGATCAATACCCTATTTTTATATTTATAGAAAGCTCTCAATCTTTAAGAATATGAAGAACAAGAGATCAGAGGAAGGATTGGAAAATGACAGGGACAATAAGGAAAATTTAGAGCTAAAACTGTGCCAGTGATTAGGAGTTCTGAAAAATTGAGGGTCTGGGTGTAATTCTTCTAGAGTGGCTGGTATAGCAGCTCCTGCACTTTTCCCTGGAGCATCTTGCTGCAGATGGGCTGCTCCTGACAGGAATGAGGATAGGAAGAATCAAGAACCTGATCCACTCTGGCAACTCCCAGTTTATCAGAATCTTTCCTAAAATTTCTGTTATATACAGTTATAAATGTCCTTCTACTTCTATAATCAGGTAATACAAGAAAACAAATATTTAAGGACATAAGACAAAAAATGATTCCTATTTTATTTCTATTTAACCTATATATTGAAAAGTGAAGGTCTTTTTCTGTGGAACAAAGTAGTAACACCTTCTTCTGAAGAGAATTAAAGTGGGAAATATTTTTGAGGAAGAATTACAGAGGTGTGAATAACTGCCTGGCATTTTCATACGCTCTAAAGGCAGTTTGAAGCTTTAAAGCAAGCATATTGTCCAATTTATCATCTTCCATGCAGTGTTTTTACTTTTAGCAAGGGACATACATCATAAAGCTGAGCAAGTTTTAGAAATGGATCCTCAACATGGACAGATGGTGTTGAAGATGTCTGATGAGAGGGTTGACTTTCTCAGAATGTGGCAATGTCAGAAGAGAAGACAGTTTCTTGGGCTGTTGTCTCATTTTCCATGAGTGACCAGTATTTGATGTACTGCATGTTCAGCTGCTGCAGCACTGAGCCCAGTAGAAATTCTTTGACAGACTAGATCCGCACTGATATGGAGTCAACAACTGCCATCCACATAAGTATTAGTATCCTGAAAAGAGCTGCTGAATTTCTGAACTTCAGAAATTACTGAACTGGGGCTCCTGAGCACCCTGTGAGAGACTTATGAAGTGTCTTTTCCTCCCTAGTGCAATTGGGAGAGAGATCTTAAGGGCTCTATTACATGTTTTGAAAAAGATATGAATTAAGTGTGTTTTGCACCATGATCAGTCTCAAATAACTTGCAAGGCTTTTGTGCTTTGAAAATTGCAAAGAGCCTTCCAATCTCAACTTCTGCTTTCTTTTTTTAAAATAGAAAATGCTTTTTAATCAGCATGCATATGCACTAAGCATGCCAAGCTTATAAACAGTTACAGTAGCTTTAAAAGCAGTGGTCCACATCAGGTAAGTGTTAGATGCGCTGTACACAGACTAAAAGATAGCCCATGTCCCAGCACTTTTAACATAGGCGCTGGAGCTGTGAGAAACTAAGCTTTTATTCTGTTACAGTAGTGAGCAGAGAGGGGAATTACTTCATTTCATGAAGAAGTCTGCAGTATCTTGTGTTTGGGAACATCTACAACTCCTAGTCGTAGATTAGGCCTTTTCTGACAGGCAGACAGGGAAAAGGAAGACCATAAGTAATCTTTCAGTAGAATTTTAGTATCTGTGTGCTGCTTCAGTATGACGGCATTATTTTGTCCAAGGATGGTTTAAATATTGTATCTGCTTGAGTACTGAATAGCCTTCAGTGAAACTGAAGGCAGAATTTATTCCCCTCACTCCTTGTATTCAATGGAAATTTTAGGGTTTTTTAATACTTTGGCTGTGAAACACCCTAGCAATTGAGGATGCTTCTTTTGCCTACTTTGCCAAGAGTTTTACACAGGTTAAAATTTGATTAATTATTTTCTACAAGCCTATAAATAAATAGCGTGCACGTAGCTGACAGCTTTCTACTAAAGAAGCCTTATATAAGTTGTGCTTTATGGGCACTGCCAGCTTCCTTTTTCTTTGATTGAAACTACTCGTTTTGCAAACTTTGTTAACAATTGTTATTTCAGTGAGTTAAAATATTTGGAAGAAATGGGGTAGTTTCTGAGTACATCTGTCTTTACTGCCGTTCTTACCAGACACGTTTTTCTTTCTTTCTTCCTTCACAGATAAAGTCAATTGGCTCTCAAATGGTTAACTGAGGGTAACCTCGTATCATGTCCCTAAAGCCTACTGACAACTACTCATTTTCTGCTCATGAAAGGATGATAAAACATTACTCTTAATTTGTCACAGTTTTTTGTACAAGCGTAAGTAATTACCATTAATTGTTCAAGATGACTCTTCTTTGAGATAACTGGTATTATATTTCACTAATGAAAGCAGAGAGTTGATTAGTCTTGTCTTACGAAATGTTTTATTTCAAATATCCTTCTTGAATTTGAGTGGGCATTTTGACTACTGGACACTCAATTGAACCTTGGAATATCATTTGGGAGAGAAGCTTTAACTTTTGCTACACTGCAGCAATACCTACTTGCTCTTTTTTGTCTAAGAAATAAAGCTATTTGAAATTTTGTATAAAAAAAAATTGCCTTAGCTTATCTTGTATTAACGATCATTTCAGGGTAACTGATATTGATGCTGGTGCATTTTGTTTCTTTAAGGTGGAAAACTTTGCACCGCAATTCTTTAAGGTGGAAAACTTTTCAGATGTGTAAGCTTTCTTGTGCGAGCCTCTCAGTGATCCTTTGTGATGAAGATTAATAATTTTTAGATGCTCCCTTGTTCGTTATGTGTGTGCTGACATGGAATTTAGATATTCATCACCAGGAAATAAAACTAAATGGAATTGAATGGGGTTTCCGAGGAGCTGCCTCTTCAAGGTGTTGAGTCTTGAGGGTGAGATACAAAGAGCAGCTTCTTACAGTGCATATCACAATTTAGCTCTTAATTTTCTACAGAGATGCTTAGATGCTTCCTGCTGTCTTAGTCATTAATAAAATAAATTAACTTCAACTATAAATAAATTTAAGAAGTTTAAATCTTAATGAGGTCCTAGAGAGGGAAACAAATATAACTCCTTTGCTGCAGGCATCCTCTATATATCAGTAAAACTGAAGGACATTGTGCACCCACAGCAATGCAGGATTTCATACTAATAAGGACCATCTCCTGATGGTTAAAGTACAGGACTAGATTTGCCTACTTGGATGCCCTTGCATGTGACCTCTTCCAAGTTTCCATCTAGATCATGTAAGAGTGTTCAAAGCTAATGATTAGTCTGTACACTCAGAGTTGGAAAGCCCAGGCCCAGTTTTTCACAAGAGGTCAGCTCTCATGTATGCATATACACTGCTTCACTTCTGCTTAGGCAATTAAAGAGCAAACGAGCGTTCTTGAAAATCTAGTCCTCGCATAATTTCCTGGTGAAACGCTGGCAGGTCCTGCAGATAGAGCTACTGCGGTTATTTGAGTGATCTGCCTAAAGTTGTGTATGTATTAGAGTTGGGACCTTAGCCCAGGCCTCTTGACTCTAGATTCAGTTCTGAAATAACAAGAGCATTGTTCCTTCTTTGGTGTTCAAAAAAAATCAAATCTTAGACCGTTCTTGTCTCAGTTCATCCTAATAAAGGATACCATTCCATACATCAATTAAACTTTCCTTTGGAAAAAACAAAAACAAAAAAAGCAACACACTTGTGATCATTTGGATTTACTCATCTTGAGGAACAAATCCAAGTGGATGTCACTGCAGCTTCGTTTTCATTTTAAAAGATGACATTGCCTTTGTAGCACAATACTTTACTCTGATAATACACAGTGAATGAGGTCTGGTCCTGTCCTAAAAGTGAGTCTCTTATTTTCTGCCACAACTTCATTCCCTTCTGTCTAGAGAATAAATGTCATGGGGCAGTGATGTAGCTGTTAGCTATTTAGGTGATACTAGAATTTCAGAGATGGTCACGAAGGGAGAAAAAAATCGAGAGTGAAAGTCCAGAGGTGTTGTGCTTGAGAGATGACTATAGGAGACAGATCTTTGGAAACTAGTTTCTTGCTTCAGGAATGAACCTGTCCACCTGAAGAAAGTGTTCCTTCTAAAATAACAGACCTAGAATATTTTTTGAACTTACCTTCCTTCAAAAAGACGAAGCAGCCCATGGAAGGCAAAGTTTTTGTTGAGTCACTTTCTTGTTGTGAGTTTATCCATCTGCCATGAGCAATAGAAGACTCATGCTATTAGGTTTTACTGCAGGTTTTTCTGTAAGTAGGATGGTGTCATTCTTAAGGCCAACCCCTATTTTGTTGGAGGCTGCCATGGATTTCATGCCAGTTCTGGTTGTTAGAAAGCAAGAGATTCATAATCTGTGTAAAATCAAGCAAAGAGTCTGACTATAGTAGACTTCTAATTGCTTGAAAACTAATTTAAGGCACATAACACATTTAAACTGGATGTGAACAGTTTCTGCATGTTTGTTACACAGGTTGCTCTCTAGCTTAACCAAATTTGTGTTAAATATGGGAATTTTTTTCCTAGGGTAAAAATTTTCCTAATTCTGCATATGGTAAATACTTTGCTAAAAAAATACTTTGGCTCTTTTTCATAATGTGATGTGTCACACTAAGGACTGTAAGGAGTTCAGGTTGACCTTATTAAGGAACAGGAATTAAGAGCATAACTGTCTCTCCTAATAAGATGAGACTGTATTTGCTTAAAGTCTATCCTCCTTTCCATCTTAAAGAAACTGGGAAAAGACCGAAATGTGGAACATACTGTAATGGTCAATAGTAAAAATTAAATTTATTAGGCTTTGAATTTACTTAATATCTCTGGCTCTGTGTAAGAATTACTATGACAGTTCTTTGTGTGTTGTAAGTGGAGAGATCGCATCAAAAATTGAATTTTAATTTTCAACCAGCTCTGCCTAGTTATGAAAAGCAAAATAAATACTCCCTTGTACTATATTGCGTAAACTAGAAGTAAAACGGAGATCCTGAGATCTGAAGTAGTAGTAGTAATACAGATTTTAAAATAACACTGTCAAGGTAGCAAATATGCTGAAAATCCAGCCTGCTAAATCTATCTTTGTATTCTCAAATGAGTGATTTAACCTCTAGTGGTATTAATGTTTTGTTCATTTTATAAGAGTGGACAAAGGCATGCTTATTTCCCAGCGATGGACGCACAGCATCATTATCCTGGTGAACGTTCGTGTGTCAGGCCTTTCAGACCTAAATAAAAGATTTGTTTATGTCTTTTTCCAGTTCTTTCCTGTTATTCTTTTCTATTTTTTTCCTTTAGCCAAAAACAGAGAGCTTCCATAGCGATATGACTTTATTTGTGAGGGATTTAAGAAAGCTACTTGGCTCTGTGCAAGTCTTGGGAGGAAAGAAAACAGAGAGAAGAAATGGTTGGGGAGTTTGTAATGCTTCCGTGTTAAATGAACGAACAAAAACCTCGGTTACCACTGAAATGGTGGCTGCATCCCAATCCCATTTTGCCTCTGTAATGTGTTTATAATCCAGCTTTGCTCACTGAAACAGTGGGATCAATTGCATTTTTTTTTGTACTTCATTATTATTTCTGGTTTTACTGCATCAATGCGGGAATGTTATTCTTCAGCTTTGTAAAACAGAAATTGCTCTCTTCCTCACAGAGTGCTGTTAAACCCAGAGATGGGAATTATGCAGTGTAGGCTTTTTTTAGCAGATGTAATTTAAAAATAATCACCTGTTGACCTAGTTTGTTTGCATTGAGGTTTTGTAAAACCCTTTTCGTAGGCTAGGTGCACTGCTGTGTAGAGATCATGGACGTGCTGAAGGCTGTTGAGTTGTGGTTTGACTTTCTGATATAAATGTTGCACAAGAATTATTGTTTGGCTAAGATGCAGAATCGGATAGGATTTAGAGGATGAATTTTGTGACACTTAGGTTTTCAGAAACATGAAATAGTTGTCTGGTTTTTTCCTCCAGTCATTCCCCTGGGTGAGTTGTTTTTCTGATGAAACTTGACAGATGCATAAAACTTGTAGAGATCCTGTCCTTGATTTTCTTTATCGTGGGGCCTTGTCATAGTGTCAGAGAAGACCAGAGCTTGTAGAGGCAACAAATATGAAAAAGGGGAAAAAATTGTCTTTTCTAATATAAAACTACAAACAGTATAAAAAGCTGTGCTGGTTGGTAGAAAACTATGCATGAGGTGTGACTTTTGCTTTTGTTTTTTTTCTTATTAAAAGTGCTCTGTTCTTCCTGTGGGTATTTTTGTCTTGAGAAGGAACTGGAAAGCAACGCATTTCCAGTGACTCTGATAACCTTGCACACTGAATTTGAGAACTTTGTTTTCTAAACTAAAGTTGCTTGTCATTGACTGTAATGTAAAGAGATTATAACCTGTCTCTTAGCCCACGTCACCTCTGCTCGCTTGGGAATGTAAGAGTCCGAGGATGCTGGACAGCTCGTTACCAGTGTGGTAGTATACAGTTTTTAGCTGCAGCTTCTCTCGATGAACAGAAGACTCTTGTGGAGTAGAGAAAATATCACTCGGGTAAGATATGTTGCGGATTTTTTCTCCTCTGTTAACATGCATGGGCAAGAACGATTCTTGCTTTATTCATGATGCGTTTCAACAAAGCAAACAATTTTCTCTGAGCTGTCATCAAGGCAATGGTCAGTGCAGAAATGCCCGGTTTCTCTGAGATGTGGCTCTCCTGAACTCCAAGATTTGGAAAGTCTAAAGGGTGAATTCCTCAGTGTTACGGTTGATTGTTAGAAGATAAAGGGCCAAAGACCCTCCTTCCCTCCCCCCCCCCCCCAAAAAAAAAAAAAAAAAAAGTGTCACAGCTGTGCAGCCTATGAATTGCAGTTGATAGAATTTGCTGAGTGAGAAAGGGATCGTGCAGGACCTGGGCTGCTCCAGACCTTGAACACTGAAACATGATTGCCTGCTCTATAGAGTGCAGTTGAAGTCGCCTTGAAACATATTGCTCTTTACCTCCTCCTCCTGGGTTAGTCGGACTATTTGTTTTTGAGTGGGTGCCAGGCCCACAGTATGAAGTATAGAGCGGCTGTGTTCTGTTGCAGCAGCTGCTGTCAGCCACAGGAGTTCTTGCCCAGAGCGCTGGAGAAAGCAGCTGTTGGGCTGCGTGTGATGAGAGACTCTAGGCAGAACTACCTGCTTATGTGCACTGTCCCCTTGTTCAGCTGCTCCTCTCACCCAGATGCAGAGCAGCTAAATCTTTTGCTTCTGTGGAGCAGCTTCCCTTTTTCTGACCTTTTTGTGGGTTTTCATGCAACAGTAGCATGATTTTGTGTTTATACCTGACTTCTACCCTTTGCTATGCCTCTTCAGTTTCCTATTCCTTTTGCTTGAAAAAGTGGGAAAGGCACACTTGACAGGAAACATGGACCATGCTTTAGTCCAAACAGTTGTCAGACTCAGGTTTCAAATTAATCCCTGCTGTTTTTCTGGAGAAATACAAGCTTTTCATCTCGCCTCATCCTTGACCGTGGCAGAGTTCACACACTGAGTGAAATTGCAGCGGAGAGTAAACAGAACAGCAGCATGACTGAAGCCCTGGGGCCTTTCAGCTGCCAAGTACTGTGGTGGATGGGAGTGGATCTAGATGTCAGAGTAATCATCTGAAGTTTAATTAGTTGTAATTGAAGGGACCTATCACTTTTTATTACTTGACTGAATTATACTAACAGATGCCCTTTTCCTGTCCATCTCCAACTTTGTTTTCCATATAAAAGGTGCTGTTGCTAATATGAGATGTATGAAACGGTAGAAAACTAGCAGTTAGCTCCACATCTATTTCAGCTTATAAAGAGCATGGGTGCCTTTTGTAGACATTGTAGTGGGTGAGATTCTGGTCCTCCTGCTTAGAGTTGCATCTGATTAGTGCTAATAAATGTGGTTACTTGTGGGAAATTTGTTATTCATTATGAAAAATAGCATTCAGCTCTGCCCCATGATGGCAAACAATCCATATGAGTTCTGCAGCCAGTTGCTCCTCCCTGCAACAAAATAGTTTCTTCTATTTACAGAGTAGAAATAAACTTTACCAGTAGGAGTGTGATTGCCCAGGCTTAATTGTACAATCCTTGTAGGGCTCCTGTAAATGTACAGCTGTGGTAATAGCACACCTAAAGAGCCTGGGGACTACCCTTTTAAGCAGTTCATCTGACCAAGATGAAATAACTTTGCTAGGAAATGCTCAAACACAGTTAAAACTAATTTTCTTCATTGCTTTGTCCCATCATTTATTCTGCCTACTAGTGATAAACTATGCAGTGGCCAATTGCAGCATCTGAGACTCATCCGTTTAGTTTGCTGTGAGGATATCATCATGGAAGTTGCACCAAGGGCCTCTTTTGGGAGCTGGGCAAAAATTCTGTATGTTTGTTAACAGATCCATGCTGACAATATACTGTGTGGTATAACTGACTGCAAAAGTAACCATGTGCCCGGTGCGGTCTAGCAAGTGAACATGGAATAAACTGAAAAACGCACGCACACATGCGCGTGCCCAAAATGGGGGGAGGGGGTAGCTGTTTAATGGATAATAAACTATGATGACATGTACAAACCACTAAAAACTGAGGGCTTATGCAGCTGTACCCCATTAAAAGGCACTTATCAAATTGCAGAAACTAATCAGGATTTGGCTGAATTAGCAGTGAGGTGGGAGACCTCTAGGGAAAACCCAGGTGCTGCAGATGTTTTGTGTTTCAGCAGGCACTGCTTGTTTTTCAAATTGGTATTTAATCAGTGCC
This sequence comes from Apteryx rowi, assembly GCF_003343035.1. Classification (NCBI taxonomy): domain Eukaryota; kingdom Metazoa; phylum Chordata; class Aves; order Apterygiformes; family Apterygidae; genus Apteryx; species Apteryx rowi. The sequence continues at coordinate 2,680,288 of NW_020450827.1, read as the reverse complement.
TGCCATAGGAATAATTAGAAGGGAAGTAAAACCAAGGCTATTTTGTGCCTTATAACTCTGTAAGGGTAACTGAAGTGTTTGTACCACCCATAGTTCTGGAGGTAACCTATAGTTAGATTTCTTAAGCTTACTAATACTTCAACTGGACAAGTGGGTTTCTTTTGCCCCATGGGCTTTATGTAGCCCTGTACCTGTGGAGAGGTTGGTGTCTGAAGGTCTTTGAGCCAAATGATCCCTGTGCGTGGGAGCAGTCTGTGACGTTTGGTCAGTGTTTTGAAAGTATGTTTGGGATGAAAACAGATCCTTGTTGTTTGTGCTAGAAAAGCCAGGGCTGTGTTTAAAAAATCAGCATGTTGGGGCATTAGATGGGTCTTTTCTTATGTGTATGTGATGACTCTGTTTCTTATTTAGGTGCTACCATAGTAAAAGTGACTGATGTAATAACATACAGTGTGAACTTTCCCCTTGATTTCACTTTTGTTTAAATTAGTCTTCAGAAGATCCCTTTTTTCCTCCCTTGCTATGGATAAATTCTGTAGAAAATGCCTCTTAAAATAGGAGTGTTTTAAGACTGATTCTAATTTATTTGAAGTCCACTTCACGTTGCTCGTACAGCATTAGAAAGTCTATGAATGGGAAGGACTTGTACCTACCTAGGGGACCTTTTACACTTCTATAATGTTATCAGAATACAAGAGCATAAAATCAAATTCTTTAAATTAGAAGACTCATCCTGATCTAATCCAAACTTGCTAATCTTCCAGCTGCTAGCAGGACAGAGAGGATTTCTTATGCTTATTTTGGGATCACAGATGATGCAGCAGCTCTCTGTTTAGAGGCATCAGCCATCCTGCTCTCCTGTTGATATCTCGTTTTAAACTCTGGGGGAATGTGGAGCCCCACAGAGCACAGTTTTATCAAGAAGGGGATGAGGAAAATAATTCTCTCCCCTGTTACCGTTCAGGTGCTTCTCTGGATATGTTTTGTAATATTTCACCTTGCAGAAGTGCTGTGTGATTATTGTTTTTCTATTTCTGAGTTAACTGAACTCAGCTCTCTTCAACTTCCATTCAGTAAAATCCTGTTGTTACAATCTGCCTGTGTCAAATGATACTAATAGTTTTTTGGCACCCAGACTGATTTGTGGTTATGCTAATCTTGGAGACCAGACAGGATCGACACTATAAATAAAGAACTCTGATGGTGAGGCTGAGTTAAAGGACTAGTTACTTCCCTTTGGAAGGAGGGAAGTTCTTGGTTTCAACCAACAATTTTAAAGGTCTCAGAAATACTTCAGGCCCTAGTTTTTTGTTGTTTTATACCTAGGGTTAAGAGGAGGAGAGTGTGAGCACCTCTAAATGTGTACAGGTCCTTTTCTTCCATCTCATGTGCTTCAAGTATTCTTGACCCTGTGTAATATGTGGTCCTTTTTTGAATACCTTAGTTCCTAACAGATCAATACTTACAAAATACTAAAATCTAATTCTTAAATCTCACTCAATTGTGAAGGTGTTTGCAGAGAACAGCAGCTGCGCTAGTATCTCCTCTGAATCGATTGCAGTAGATGGTAGGAATACAAATGTTTCAGAAAGCATGGAGTCTTATAGTATACTCGCAGCTCGCTGTAGGAGGAACACAGTAGATTTCTATTCATAAAGTAGGATGTTTTGTGTAATCATGGGGAAATGGCTCTCATTAAAATCCATCCTCTTTTCTGTACTCCATTTTTTGTTATGAACCTTTCCTGTGCATTCTACAGTAATATTGCATAGCCAAGTTTAAAGACTGCTTCCCAGGTCCCCTTTGAGCTATCCAGTTTTATGTAGACAGGACACTAAGGAACACTGAATTGCTTATTACTTCGCAGCTGAAATGGTGTTACAGTGAGATTGATAGCAGCTATGTGGCTTCATATACAATGCTAGCTGCATAAATTACAGCCTCTTAACTGTAAGGCATAACTAAATTTCAGCTAAGGTTTACTTGTGCCTCTATTATTTCATTCTCTCTAATGCACGAATATGTAAATATATATGACAGGAAATGAAACCCATATCTGAGACTAGGGGCTGAGAGTGGGGAGGGAGAGTAGAATGAAAATTCCTATCAAATGTATAAAACTTCACTGTATTTGAGTTGCACTGGAACTGGAACAGCTTGGCATTTGTAACGTGGCAGGATGTTTTATTACGGTGCATTCCCACAAGGTGAATTAAAATAAGGATTAAAAAGCCCCTATAAATCAGATTTTATAGCTGCCTAAACCACCTGCAAACTGTTGGTGCTTGTTTTCAAAATCCACCATCATTCTGCTGTCAAATTGATTTCAGTTTCATTAGCAAAACTGGCATTGCCTGTGCTGGCATAATCTACTGGCTGTGTAAATTACTAGGAGTGTAATTGTAAGCAATGTCTTAATTTTGTCAACAGCATTCCGGAGTCCCAGTGATACCCTTTATGCACTATTTTTAATTGTCTCGGCTGGATATTTTTTCAGCAAATGCTGCCTCAATGAGAAGTAACAGAATTATGTAAGCCTATAGTAGTTAGGATAGGCAGGGAGACGCTGTACATGAAACCTAAAAATATGGTTACCAAGGGACTCTCCAGTATTTGTAAACAGTTTCTTCAAATTGTAGTTTGGTAAGTGTTGAGGACAAGAGAAGGAATGTGTTTTGGTGGCCCTGTATAATATATGCTGGCAAGTACTGCAAATGGAAGATGACCATGAGATCATTCTAGATGGGGCAGAGTACCTAGCACCATGAATGCGCTCTCTTCTGCTCATGGAGGAAGAGCATGGTTCTCCACTGTTGTGCAATCATTGCACCAGTGGATGGGGGACTGTTTGTATTAAATGGAATAGCAATCATCAGAAGGTTAGGCATGTCCGTTTCTATGAGATTCCTGTCTTTCCATTGATTTCAGTAAACTCCGAGTTTGCCTTGCAAAAATAGTGGTTGTGATTCAGGCTTTATTTGCACTTTGCTTGCAACTTCATTCACTTTTAAGCAAGTTTAGTGAAATAAATGTGGGGACAGCACAGGTGCCCTGAGTACTCCAGATGATGTCTCAGGTTAGATGGTCACTTTTTAAAGTGTGGCAAGCTGTAGAACCCTCTTCATTGGCAAGTTTGTGTGAATAAATCTTACTAAGTTTGGTAGGGGTAGTCTTCCAACTAAGTGCTCAGCAGTGTAGTACAAGTCTTGGGGTCTTAACTTACAGTGTTTTTCAGCCCTGATTAGTTTATAGACTGGAGGAGGAATGTGTTGCTGTGTTAGTAACATCCTTGATAAGTTAGCAGAAAGACTGACTCATCGTTGCTTTAACAATGATTTAGGATTAGGGTTCAGATACTGTGGGGATTTCTGGCATGTTACCATCATAAGATCATAGATTCTGATGCTCCACGGGAAGTAAGTATTGGTTATGTATACAGCTGTTTCACATACTACTGAAGTCAGTGGGAGACTTTGACTTCCTGGAGACCAGCCTGAAATGAACTTGCTTTACTTATTAGCATAAAGCTTTTGTAATGGGATATATGTATACTTTTTAAAGAAATAAGTGAAATTACAGCAATCATTAAACAATTGTTATATTTCATTTATTGCTGAATTCTTCTGTGGCTTAGTAGCTAAGGAAAAAGTCTGCAAGGTGATAGTGCAGGACTCCAGCTGTTCAGACAGATTAAAGGATCTAGAGGACAACTTTAAAGGATGAATGCTAGAGGTGGTGTTATTGCTCTTGCTGAGTTTAATTACAGAGAATAGGGACGGATAAATATATCTACAGGACATATTGCTTTGTGAATGTACCTATCCATTTAAAGGCAAAGTTGAAGATGTTTCAACTCTATATGACCTGCTGAGATCGGTGAAATGCTGAAAGGTGGATATTTGGCTAAGTGGATAGTTTGTTTTATATTTTACCTGTGATCCTAAGGTACTTCCAAAAGCTGCTCAGTGCTTCAGCGGAGTTTCTATATGTGATCTTTGTCATGCGACGATTGAGGTTGGAAGGGACCTCTGGAGATCATCAAGACCAGCCCCCCTGCTCAAAGCAGGGTCAGCTAGAGCAGGTTGCTCAGGGCCGTGTGCAGTCAGGTTTTACATATCTCCAAGGATGGAGACTTCACAACATCTGTTGGGTAGTGGAGCCTTTTCCAGCATGTGACCACCTTCACAGCAAAGATGGTTTTTCTTGTGTTTAAATGGATTTTCTTATTTCCATTTGTGCCCAATGTCTTTTGTCCTGTCTTTGGGCAGCACAGAGGAGAGTCTAGCTCTGCCCCCCCGCCTCAGGTATTTCTAAATATGGATAAGATCTCCCCTGAGCCGCCTTTTCTCAAGGTCCCAACTCCCTCAGCCTCTCCTTGTCTGACATGCTCCAATCCTTCCTTAATCATCTTTGTGGCCCTTCTGTGCACCCACATCAGTGTCTAATGGATTGAAGCTGGGACCTAATTTTCTTGTCTGTTTAAAGAAGAAAAAAAAAAAGCACCCAAACCTTTGTCTTTATTAAATATAAATAAATAAAGGCTTAAAAGAATTCATGGCAATTGGAAATTACCTTCACTATGTCACTGGAAGGCAGTTTAATGGATTTGTCATCTTACAGGACTCTGTAAGAGGGGCTTTGAGTAATTTAGAATTGGGGTTCCCTGCGAGCTGAAGGGTTGGAGAGGCAGCGAGTGTTCATGTGGGAACATGAGATCTGAACTGATCAGAGGAAGGATCTGAACCTTTGTTCCTATAGTCTGGGGGGAAGTCTTGACCATGGATCAGTTGCTCTGTTAAGTTACCCTGATCCTGTATTCCCAGGAATTTCTGTCTTTGGGTACTGACAAATTCATATCCAGGAGAACTGACGCTTATTGATTTTTAAAAAGGAAAAAATCAGTAAATTTCTGAAAGAAACTGTCCTTTGTCACTTGTATGTTTTTAAAATTTGTACCAAACCTGCAATAAACTCTCAATTAACCCATCATTGTTATAAATGGTGACTTTAGCAAAAATAAGATTTCCCCAGTGGGACCAATAATTGTGGCTTGTTATGTGTCTTATAATCACTTTGAATATGGCAATAAGTTTGTATGTTTTACTAGTAATGATTTCATCTTTATTACAGAAATTTAAGGTTATGAATGTGTGTTCCATTTTTCCAAAAGGGTATCTGATTTTTTTTCTGTAGGAATCAAATGCCCTAATGACACACTGGATTGCTTATCCAATTATGGCTGCTTTCCTAACTAATAGTTTTTAGATATTCATTTTTAATGATTTTTATGCCTCTTGAAAATGCCAGCAATATTGCTCATAAATCGTTGTCCTTTCCTTTAGCTCTCCTGGATTAATATAAATTCACTTTAATTACGTTTCTAGTTGGAGCAATTGCATTTAATCCCACTGTTTTTTGAAGTAGGTATTAAGTAGTTCACTACAGCTCATTAAATTGCAGTGGTGGTAGAGGTTAATGTCACAATTAGATGTAGAATGAGGTGGTGGGGGAAGTGGAATTTGTGTGCGGCTAAAGGTATATACAGAATGCCTCGAGGCATTATTCTTTAATTATGTACAGTTATGCTGTATGTTTTTTCTTCTGATATTTTCTGTTTAGAGCCATATCATTGTGTGTCAGCTTTGTAGTGCAGCATTACTGAACCTTTGATATAACTGCATGCATATTAATGGCAACGGTAACTAACGTAGGCACCACTCTGAAGCAGTCCTTAGAAACATGATAGTGGATGCTTTGTATTTTAAATGTGTTGCTATTTTCCATTTAGAGATCAGTAGTTGGTGAAAAGAACTGAGATTTATGATGATTTGCAGCTGTAATTGAGTCAGCAATGTGCAGCGTTACTGACTGCATGTCTTAGCCAGCTGTGATGTAAGTGTACAAGAGCCCTGTCCTCTGAACTGTTTGTGTAAAGGGAACTCCTGTGCCAGCCTGGATTTTCACTGGAGTACAAATGGTATCATTTCATATCCATGTTCCATTAAAAAAAAGAAATTTAATGGTAAAATCAGCTACAAATGAGGTATATGAATATGATAAAACTGCATCTGATTTATATTCATCAGAAATGGAATCCAAATTGGGCCCAAAGGAGAGATGTAAATCCTTACATAGCCCACTGCCTTTTTAAGAAAACATTTTTTTCTTTTGCTTAAATATCAGTCTGGGAGAGAAGACCTATATAAATGTTTTATTTTTCTTTGCTGATGTTTTGCTTTCATTAAATTCATGGCACTGCAAATAAATATTACTAAGCAAACCTCACACCATAAAAAAATAGTGCTGTTTTCTACCAAAGGCAGCAAATGCATAGCAGCTTCCTCTTTAGCATAATTAGTAAAAGCACAGTTCCAATCTAACCTGTAAATCACTTCTCTGCCTGGTACAGTTCTGTTAAATGCTGACTATCTTCTTTCTGTCAACTAACTTAGGTAAATAGGCTAAAAAAACCCAACAACAACAACAAAAAGCTTCAAAACTTTGGCAAGATGCTTGCAGAGCTTGAAGCAGGTGTGTATTCAATAGTGAAAATATTAGTTATATTCAATAACTTCATGTCTCCAACCATTCATTTTTGGTTTGCTAAATGGGCCTCAGAATTTAGGAAGCTAATGTGGTGTTTGTAGTGCTTGCTTTTTAAAGAAAAATCATTCTTGTGACTTGCATTTCTTTCCATATCCCAGAATTCCTGAAGGAACTGTTGCCTATGGCATTTGACTAGGCGCTAAAGTTTTTCGTCTCAGTTCTCTTGCTGTGAAAGACGTTTCTGAGAAAGGCTGGTCCTACTGTTTTGAGAAGATAGGTAGTGTTACAGTTGAAGCACTGTCTAAACCTCTGGCTTTTTCTTAACTGTTCTCAAATTTTTCTGACACTTGGAATCATCAAGGGGAATTTTTGATCTGCAGGGAGAATAACTGACTCCCATTGGTTTTACGCTTGAACCAATTTCAAGGAAAAATGCCTATCTTCCAGACAGCTGTACCAGTTTATCTTTAATTGCTTGAGAGCCTGACCCTTGCTCTGTGGTGTTCTCCTTCCCTCTCCGCCCTTATTGTTAATGGTGATGCAAATGCTTCCTGTGCTGGCTTTGATTGTTAGCTCTCCGCAGGAGCGTCTGTCTACAGGAATAAATGTGCCTGGTTCCTAGCACAAGCAGGCCCTAGCCTCAGCTGGGAGGCTTTTTCTCTTAAGTATTCACTGACTTTGCATAAATGCTTAAAATACAAAGGTATACATCAGCTGATCCCCATCCTGCTAGGTAATGTAATACTTAACACTCTAAAAAGCTTAGAACCTGAATAGTTGCAGAAGGGAAACTGAGTTACTGAGGGGATGAGATCTTTTAGGCAACGTTTTCAGAGTCACCAAAACAAATTACATGGCTAATTCCTTAGCTTCATTAAATCCGAGTAAACAATCTCTAGGAACCAAAAAAAAAAAAAAAGGTGAAAACCTTATTGTTTTTGTAAGGCTATTTCCTCATGATTAGTGTTACAGATGGCAAAAAGAAAAGCTCTAATTTATCTGCTTCTGTGATTCCCAAAGTACAGGTTGCTGTTAGAGAAATTGAATGCAAATCTAATGGTTTTGGCCAGTTTATCCATAAGGTCACTGTTTTCCTTAATGATTTAGCCCAAAGATGCTTCCTTTCTCTTGTCCGGGCTTCAGCAAGTCTTCTCTATCACAGTTTGTCACTACGTTTTTAAGCATGTCCTGTAGTCTGCATTTATAGTTATGGGCCTGTCAGCACTGTCTGTCTTTGGTGCCCGACATGACAGAAAGGTCTTGGCACGTGCCTCTGCGCTAGGTATGTGGTGCTGGGTTTTGCGGCAAATTCTATCAATGGCCGTTTGCCTGTGTGTGTGCGTTTCTGCCTGGTCTTTCCCCACTCCTCAAACATTCTTGAGTAATTTTCTGCAAGCTGAAGTGTGCAGGAATTTCTAGGTGAAATCAGGTGATTCTTGAGTATATGGAGACTGATAATAGAAGATTTGAGGGAGGAGGACTTGTGAATGAAGCAGGGTAATTGTCTATAGAAATGTGTGAATAGGAGTTAGCTACCTATCAATAAAGAATGTGTGTGCGCTTGCTTTATTTCTGTAGGAAGAAATGAGATTGAGTCGTATATCAATTAACCTTAAGCCAGATAAGCGGTTGCGGATTAATTTACTAGATAATACTAGAATCTGGGAGGATGTGGAGGATTTGTTGGAAACCATTTAAAGTATAATTAATGTTTCTTTTAAATATACAGAAAGATAACAGAACTAGTTGAAAAATCTTTTTCAAGAAGTTCCTTTTTTAATAAAGGAAAATAAATGCTTAAGCGTCGGTTCACAGCTGCTGGGAGGTGATGTGGCTTCATTCAAGACAAAGGAGCTTTCTGGAGTTGCACTGCGGAGGATCATGTCCCCGTATTATAAGGACAGAATTCAAATGCTGGGCTGCTGAGCACTTTTGCAGACTGTCCATTAGGATGCTGATGATAATCAGAGCTCTTCTGCCTGTCATGAGGCCTCTAAATTTGCATTTGGAGCAGAATTCTCATTTTTCCTGTGTCTGTAACGCACTGAAAATCTTTTGCTGGGTCCTGAGCTCCTTTATTTTCTGCTGTCTTTTCTTCTGGGGGCTAAATACTCCTAAATACTGGGAGGGATTTCCAGCAGTTCTCCCTGTTTACCCTTTTGGGCAAAGTGCATTTTAGAAAATGTAAATATTTCGATTGCTAATTTATACCCTTGGCATTCAGGGTGACTTTTTCAAGTGACTGACATGCTGCATGATTAGTTGCTTATAGTCTCATAATTAGCTGAAATGTGATTTATGTTGCCTTGTTGTATGTTTTGCTATGTGTGTAATCACTGGAAAGAGCAGCACTCATATGGATGCTGCAACAGTATAGCTGTTTAGCTGGGAGGCAGTTTCTCTTTTAGATTGGCAACCCTATCTTTGGTCAAAAATAATAGTAAAAATAATTATGTGCCACCTCTATCTCAATTATAACAGTATAAAACAGTCTAACTTGTGTGTCCTTTGAGACCTTGAAGAATTAGCATGTTTTGGGAGTGTTTTTCTGTGCGCACATGCTGGCTGGTTTGGTTTTCTTCAATGTAATTCTGCGAATACCTGACATGGGGTTTCCTTCCTGTCCGTTTGTCTCAAGGGAAACCACACTGACTCTTAGGCTGATTTCTAATAAAGGGTGAGCTTGCGTTTCAGACTTGGACAGCATGCGTATGAATACATGAGAAAGGAAGAAGCAGAGTTTCTTCTAGTTACCTGCTTTCATACCTTATCTCCGAGGCCTCTGCCGTTTTGTCGGTCGCTGCCTGGCTTGCTGTCATCCTTGCTGCAGTGCGCTCAGCCCTGCCGGTGACTGGAGTGAGCAGGCTGTAGTACTTGCTTTCCCCGGGGCATTTGCAGCTGTACGCAGAACGTGATCTTCGGAGTCCCCGCACTGAAGGGCAGCTGACTGGTGGTGTTACTGTGCGGGCAGGACTCGAGGGGAAGGCGCAAGAGGAAGGAAGGGTGAGACAGTGTTTTTGCCAGTCGATAAGATGCGAAAGTGTCTCTTCCTTCTGATTTCCGTATAAGTGGATTTCACATTACCCAAGTACAATGTGCTTCAGTGATCAGAAATGTCAGAATGATTAGGGTAAGCTGGCGTTTTGAAAGTGCCGGAGTGTCTATGGCTACTTGATCTGGCAAGAAGTTTTAAATTCTCTTAAGCTGCTAAAACACAGACTTTCTAGCCCACAGATGCGACATGCTAATTTCTTTGTGGTGCGGATTACAGAGGAAGATGACCCTGCTGAGTTTCCTCTATGTTATGTTTTAACAGCAGCTTCTGAGAGAAATGAATCCATGTGATTTTCTGGGGGTTATGGAAAATCTGTCTTACAACAACTATAGTTCAGTGTTTCCTTGCCTTATTCAACATATTGAAATCATAATATTGATTCATTGTGAAAGGTGATGTATTCTGGTATTGTCAGTGGCTCTTTTAGTCCAAACAAATGTTATTCAGAGCTTTGCAAGATTTTTCCCGTTAGGAGCAGGTTGAGCGTAGTCCTCCTTGCTTACAAAACGTACCAACAAGCCAAATTCAGAGTGGCCAAGTTAAATACCTCAGTGCCTGAACAGAAGGTGTCTGGCTCCTTCGGGTGCTTTAGAAAGCGTGCGTTACCCATCAGGCTCCTCTTACAGTGACCCGAATGCAGTGTGGCCCAGATACCAGCAGAAGATAATCCATGCTTCTGCGCAAGCTCTTCCAAAACAAAAGCAAACAAAAGCTTTGCTCAATCTAAGGCAATTGTAAAGTGATCCAAGCAGCTTTGCAGAAATTTGTTTCTTGTACCTAGCTTGCAGTTTTATGATGTCTCTCAGCATACTGGTAAAAGTCATTCTCAAATAGCAAAGTTCTTGACCTCTCTGACACCTTTTCCTTCCTTCCTTCCTTAGTTTTACTAACAAGAAAGTTTTCTTTTAGTTTGATTTTATGATGATTGACCCATTATAAGAGTGAGTATGAGGTTGAATTTTTTTTTTTTGTTACAGCACAGTTTGTGGAGTGAGTTTGAGCATGAAGAAGCTACCAATATTAAAAATATCCTTTTGTGACAGGAGAATCTGTTAGAGATATTCATTGTTTGCTGAGTGGTCAGAATCTGTGCTCCTCTGCGAGTCTGTTCTGTTGTCAGACAGATGGCCTTTATTAAGAGGAAAAAAATTTCTCAAATTTTTTCCTCTTTCTTACATTTTAGTTTGTGGTGTATAAAATCAGAATGGATATGCCATATTTAAAAATAGATACCTGAAGTCAGATCCTGGAAGGTAAAAGAATCAAAAGGTTGATGTTATTCACATTCAATTAAAGTCACTTATTGCTGTAAATTATTTCCCCTTGAGCTCCAGCTCTGCCTTTTGAGTTATTCTTACCCAGCAACGAATCAAGCCTGCCTGAGGGGCAGAGTCATGGTAGTAAGAGATCTCAGAATGGATCATTGCTGCTTAAGTAAGCATAAAACATCGATGTGTTTTCCCACAGTTCTGCTATGGGAAAATAAAAACTGGTTATTTCTCCCTATTTACTGTAGTGGGTTAGTGGTAATCACAATTTATGAAGTCACTCATGAGAAAGTAATAGCCTAAGTAGTGCTTTGGGATTAAAGCCTATCCTTAAATGATTCTGTAAGGAAGCATTTACGTAATGCAACACTGATCTGAAGCCCTGAGATGGGTTTACATCCCATGATTGACCAAACATTGATTGTTTTATTGCTCATGATGATATGTAGTGTTTCTGTATTTTTGCTTCTGTGCACAACTAACTTGTGGCTGGTGATGTTTAGCGCTGGCTGAATTCTTGGGGAGATTGTGACTGGTATTTTCTTGTGACCTTACCTGGGTGATAAGTGATGGAAAGTAACGTTCTCACTAGTTCCAGATCAATAGTGGATTTTATTTATGCCAAGTAAATACATTTGCCAAAGCAGGGAGAGAGCTGTGAAGTGATGTAGGTTAAGAGCTGAGTAGGCAAATAACTGGAGAATATCAGAGTTGCCATTTTTCTTTTTAATGAACACACGGGACCAAATTCAGTGGTGGTACAACTCCCAGGTGCCTGCATCAGAAATCACTGTGACAGTTCATTTGCATTCTGGGAATGTGGGGGGAAACAAGTAATATACCCAGGGCCCTCTTGCATAAAGGCAATACAAAGACGAATTAAGAAATGGTTCCTTACCGAGTTTATATAACTGCGATTGTGAAATTGTCAACATACAGGATTTTTTTTTCCAGAAATGTTTTCAAAACATGTACATCCCGTCAGTGCTCTGCATTGTGCCTCATTGTGCTGAAATAGCTTGTCCAGACTTCTTTTGTAGTAGGGAGGTTTTGGACCAGTTGAAATATTTCACAAACATGTTTCAGTTTTAATGTCAGGCAGACACAAGCAGGCACTCCTCCTTTCCCCCAAACGCTTTTCTCTCCTATTGTGTTTCATCATGTGATGTGACTCTATTTCAGTTTTGCATATGCAGTAACATTTTAGAAATTTGGAAGCCAAGACTGGAGAGCTGTGATTCTTGCACTGAAAAGCAGTGCCCTAAATGCTTGACATCTTTTCCCAAAGTCTTGTTATCAAAACCACAACCCCTAGAAGTGTGCTGGTAAGCTACCCTCACTAATACGGCTTCCAGGCAAGTTATGCTCTCATTTGACCCTCCCCACCACATGCCCCCCCCCTTTTTTTTTTTTAACTTGCTCACACTTGTAGATCTGAAAACAGCTTTCCTGATAGCCATTACTCTCTAAAAGCCATTAATTTGGAGCAAGGATGGTGATTATGTTCATAAGGGAGCCAAAGAAACTGTTTTGCTGCATTGGTTTATTGGATGACTGAGCTAATTCATTATTTGTATAGGATTCTTGTTTTTTTACTGCTGGATGGTCATTATTCAGGACTGTAAGTCTAATTAATTTGGATACATGAGATTTGCAAGAGGGAGTTTCGGTTTTGATTTAAATGTAAGAAATAATTACCCAGCAGAAACTTTGCTGCTTTGTGACTTCTCTAAAGTTAAAGCTATATGAATTAGGTTCAAGAAGAGAATGTAGTGATTAAAAATGAATTTCTTACTACTTGGACTACATCAACAGCTTAGCTTGTTTTTGTTAGGAGATGGCATCTGTTTTCCTACCTTATCAGACCAGGAGAAGGCAAATATAAACAGAAGAAAGAGCCGGGCTAGTCCCTTACATTTCCTCTGCTTTGCCAAATGCCACTGTGCTGACTGTTGTAGTGGGCTGCTGCAGCTGCGAGTACATCTGCTGTGACTGTGCTCCTTGCCATGGGGGTTGTCCCTGTAGGCTTCCCCTAGAACAGCAATCTGTCGATACAAATATTGACAAGTGCCATCTTACTGTTCTGTATTTTATCCGGATTAGGGTCCCCAAAAGGAATGGTATATGCAGAAGTGCTGAACAGTAGTTGTGCATTTCATTGTACAGATGATAACTGGCAGAGATAGGCTGATGCAGTGGAAGAAGGGATGTCCTGTCAGCCTCAAGTAATATGTGCAGACAAATAGACATGATCTACTCTTGTTCTGCAGTTAGCACCACATTTACAAGGGAGGGGGAGGAAAAAAAGAAGTTTTCTCCACTTTCCATTTTATGGAGGTTCCTTATTCTGAAATCTGCCTGAAGTAATAATGTATCTCTAAAAGATCACGCATACAGAAGAATGACCAGGATGCCAGATTTCAAATGGTGATGCCAACAGTCAGTGTTAGGCAAGAGGGAGAAGTTACCTTGTAGTGTGATTCTGGGAGAAGAAGGTAACCTTAGGGAAAGGACACATGGCGCACGTAAAGGATACTTTTGAGACTGAAGAGCTGGATGGAAATCTGGAATCAGTTCCTTATGTTGGTGTAAACTGCCTGTAAGAATGTGGGCAGGTCATTAATTTTTTTCTTTGAATTGATTCTTCTGTTCTTTGTATCTGTTGTCGGGAGTCATTGCGTCCTCAGGCAACGCAAAGAGATGTTAATGAGTAAAGAGGCCACCACAAGTGTTTCTTTACTGTGGGCTTTCTAATGTATTCCACTAATGACCAAGGAAGCCAATATTTTGAGCGGTGTCAGCTAATAATGCTAAAGCAGTTCTCCAGTAGAGATTGATGGCAGGAGAGAAAGCATGGGCGGTGGGATTGCTGAAATCGCTCTGAGAGCGAGCACACAGCTGTCTTTACTGTACTCATAAAGAACTCTGATAGTAATGGAAGCAGTGCTTTAATCACCTTGCATAAAAATTTAGCTCCTGTAACACATTTCAATTAATGTAATGGTCCTGTCAGAATTTTACATAAACTGTAGTGAAATTCTGAGTGATTTCTTAAAAAGGAAAGCCCCCCATGCTTTGGGTAAGACTGTTTGCAAGGTTTTTTCGTGGGAACAGTGGAGATGTAGCAAGACTAGATTTGGTCCTTTTCTTGGTCAAAGCCTGTAGATCAGTTTCTGGCTTAATTTTTGATGGAAATATCCTTACGCTAGCAAGTGTTTGGGTATTTTGATTGCATTCCATTGAGGTTAGTTGGGAAATGGAGATGAGAGAGGGATAAAGGAGGATCTTTGGGTGTTGAAATTAATTCAAATGATCTCTTACCATTTCTGCTATTGGTGTCTGCCAGCATAGAAGTGGATGTTGGGCTTTTACAGTCTTGATCAACAGAGCTGGACTTTTTAGGTTTGTCACTAGAGCTTAATGCTCTTTGCTCAGATCCCATTGCTGCTGCAGCGAACCACCAAGAGCTGCAGTTTAGCTTTTGTCAGCACTTTGATACTGGAAATCTCTGATAGAGAGTCTCTGGGGGTCCATTTTACTTGAAAATCAATGTTAACTATGTCCCTGGCTTTAGAAGAGAGATGCCACTGTAGGATAGTTGCGGTTTCTTCTGCTCAGTTTTGATTAAAAGCTCTTCATATGTATTTTTAAGGAAGTCACAAGGCATTTGCTTGTTGCTAAACATAACTAGGATGGCTCAAAGGGAACGTTAAGGTCCAGATTTTAAAAAATGAATCAGTGACATACTCTAAGCACCATTAAATCCCACTTCATATTTTTGAAGTTGCAAACAAATATAAACAACAAAAATTAAGATATGTTATTTTTGTCTGTATTTTTAGAATGAAATATGCTGCTGAGTCTAGGAGAACACCTCACAATTGACTGTAAGTTAGGCAAATACTTTAATACTGCACTCCATTAAAGATCAGCATATATATGACTTAATTTTTCAGGACTTGGACTTCTGTGCTTTTAAAGGAGACTGAAGTACTTCATTCGTTATATTGAGCACTGCACCTTGTCTGACCATCCCTGCAGAGATTTTGAGGACTCTAGTTGTGTGGAGAGTCTTTAAAGTATTTAGGCACCTGAAGAAGCAAATAGGTATAAGTAGATATAGATTTTTTGTTTGTTTTTGTGAGTGCCTAAACAATGTCTTTGCTTATGTCTCCTTTTTAAACTTTAAGATATTTTTGAAAATCGCAAAGAATATTTGCTTACATATTTAAGCAGCTAGGTACCTTCAAAAACCTTGTTCATAGAGACCAGGTACTTATCACAGCAATAAAAATTAGATAAAAAACATCAGTCTAGTTTCTAGGGTTGAGTAAATGTGTGATACCTCATAAATCATATCTAGGAGCGGTCCTTCCAGATCTGAGCTTTGAGGCATGTTTCCAAGAACGTTGTTCTTTTTGCTAGGCCTATGATCTCATATGTTTGAAATGTGATTGAAGACAGACTAAAAAGGTCCACCCACGTACTGCGAATATTTTAAATTCAGATTAAATGATAGAGCATGAGTGCTAGAATCCATCTGCAGACACATTTTTGTTTCTGTGTTCCTGGAACTGAAAAAGAAATGTCAAGAGCTATTTGACTGTGCCTGAAATTCAGGTACTTAAACTTAAAAATGTTGCCATTTATGTCTGTGATGGTGTGGTCACAAAAATATTGATGTAGTTGACCACAAGTACTAAGCAGTGCCATGACAGTCAGGCAGTTACCTAGCCGGATTCTAGGGATTTGGCTAAGTATATGAGTAAGTTGATAAGATGTACATTTCTAACTCAGGTGCATCCTTTAAGAATGGACAAATTTGTAAATATTTATGCAGATGTAATTTTCAGTGAAAGAAATCAAGTGTTGACTTTTTTTATCAGATATTGTATTCACAGTACTACTTGCTTGAATAACATCCTTGAAATATATAATGTTTATATTACATAATTTTGTAAGTATATGTGTGTTTAGGTATATAATTTTCTGCAAATTTTTACTACAAGAAGGCTTTGGGTGAACTAAACTTACAGGATTAGGAATCCTTCCATAAGATAGGGGAGCTGCAGATGAATTCTGAAAGATGTATTTAACATTTTGCTTTGTGTGTGTAGTTAGATCAGCATGTTTAGCATGAGCTAGGAAATTGCTAGGTATGCTAGTAGGACAAACTGTCACTTTTTTTTCCTAATTAAGATGTAAAAGTTTTCCATGTGGTTCGGTTGCAAGTGGGGGAAAAAGCCCTTTTTGCAGGTGCTATAGGATATTAATGTGAAGCTTATTCTATGCAGAGGAAAGGATACAAGATACCGAAGCAACAAGCATCACTGCTGTATAGGCCTTAAGCTGAATTTCACATTTATTGTATATTTACGTGGACATTTACATATTCTGAATCTCATCTATGCTAAAGTGTTTTCCTGTAGCCCTGAGAGGCATGAGATGCCCTTCTGTTCAGTAAATTCTAGTGATTTCTTCGATTTGGATGCGTTGGATTCCTGCTTTTCCAACACTGAGATTAAGAATATTCATGTCAAATTTCAGGCGACAGCGGAGGAAATCCAACAGCTTTATATCACACATGAAAATTTGTGCTAACTCTGGGCTTGAAGACAGAAATCCTAATCAACTAGAGTGCATTCTCAACTCTGATAAATCTTAACAGATCTTTTAATCAATATGGGTTTGGCTTAGAGTGTCTGCCGAAGCATGTAGCCAGCTGCGATATATATGACTTTCGGTAAAGTTACAAATTTCCTGCACGTTTATCTAGGACAGGTATCCCTCCAAGCTGTCTGAGCCTAAATTATGGAGGGTTTCTTCTCAATTTAGGGCTTTTTAAAATGTCACAACATAGGGGTACCATTATAAATGAGAAGCAGGTATTTTGCATGGTTGTGTGTGCTCTTTTTATTAGATGTGTATGCATGTGTAGATGTACTTGTGTTCCAGTATGGACCGTTCTGGCTTTTCAAGTGCTACTTTTAGTCATTTTCATGACCTTCTGGAGTGCTGAATTGGGTATCTCTGAATATCACTTATGGGCAGGAGCTACTGCTGGTGATGTTACTTTGCAACTCATTTCAGTAGGCTTTGGGCTGAGCTTGTCACCAGAGCTCTTGTGTATTTGCAGCCCTGACTTTTTTGGCAATCTGCTTGTTCCTGCTGCTGCTTACATGTAAGCACAGATTTACCACCTCCAGGTACCTTGGAACTGACTCCGGTGTATCTGGCTGAGTTGTGCTGTTTACAGGGTTTTGTGCTGTAGATGAGAGCATAAATTGGCCTGTGACAGCAGCATTTTCATGGAATACTTCTAGCAGGAGTCAGCTAATTCGGGCTGCTGGCCATCTCCCTCTGTGCTTAGGCAGCCCCCATTACAGTATTATATGGCGTTCAGCTTTCTAGCTAGCTCCAGATGGGAATGATTCTGACAGAAACAAAGGTTACTCTAGTTAGAGTGGCTTCTGCTGTAAGAGAGGCACTATATTACCTGTGTTTGTGTCTCGATACGCTACGGAGATGAGAAGTTCCTTGGTATAGCCCTTACTGAACATCATCTTGGGCAAGTACAATAAGAGTTATACTTTGAACTTGGAAGTAGGGTGGAGTGGGGATAAACAATTTTCATTTCTCTTGATTTTACATTACATTTCTACAATTTTAATCTTGAAAACCTCAGTTTTTTCCAGGAGTTCTCTGAAGAAAAAAGATAAGCTTGGCATGCTACTGTAATTGTCACTTGCTGTTTCCCTTGGCACTGCTAGGACGAGTGTTGCTTGTACCCTGAAGGCAGAGAGTAGTGCTAAATTCTAGCCAACTGTGGCTATTGCTTTATTACCATGAGGAAACAGGAGTGAGCAGACACTGCAGAGGAAGATATTTCAAATTCCTCTTTTACCTTCAGTTTGGGAAATTACATTTTGCCATGTAGTTTTTAATCTGTTGGCTTAGACCATACAAAATGACAAGTGAGCATGATTTAATTTTATGATAGCACTGCATTAGATGACCATTTTACGTTGCCATAAAAGAGGGATTTGAAGTATTGGTGTGCTTTGCTCTTCATTCCACATATGAGGTTCTTATTTCTTGAAGTTTGGCAATAAAATCATAATGTTTTCATAGCTTCACTGTTGACTCCTGGGGCCTGATTACAAATGTGGAGTCATGTTTGGCAAAATAGGTATTACACAGGTACTGAGTGTTCTACATCATTTTATCAGGACTTGTCAGAATGTTTTATAATGGAGATTGGACCTGCTCTCTTCTTTTACAGAAGAGAGAAACCGGAAACGGAGTATAAGTGATGTAAGCAATAAGTAGACGGCAAGAATCTAAATTGCAGTTTGGCTATCTGTCCATACTTGCTTGTGGGCTTGCATTGCTCAGTGGAGCATGACAGAGCTACCAGACATAGCATGTTCATGTGCCACAGGCAAGTGCTGTGCACAGCCACTAGTTGGAGTCTGGAAGCGTCACAGCTGTAGTACCAGTGGCTCAGGCGCAGTCACGCACACGCACAGAAGGGTCCTGGTCCTGGAGCTACCAGCCTAGCACTAATGCGAGTATCTCTGCCAGAGCTCAGTTGCGCTGAATAGGCATGATCTGCCTCCAGAGAGTAGAAATAACAGCAGTGACCTGCTGTATCAGCATGATCATGTTCTTCACTCAGTTTGCAGTAATTTTACACAAAGGATTGGTTAAGGTGGTGCCCAGTCTTGGTTGTCACTCTTAAGGTTACACATCTTGTACTTGCCTTGAGCAACTGGGTCCTGACTTTATGTTGATCTGTGGGGTTTTTTATTATTTATTTATATCACTACAAAATCAGTGTAAGCAGACAATGTCCTATTGTGGTAGCTTCTCACATCAGCATTGCAGCTGTGTAAGAGACAACAGAACCAAAATTGTATTGGTCACATGCGTCTGAAGAAAAAATGAAGAAAAAACCCTAGTTTTTGTTTCTGACCCTTGAGTAGAAAGGGGAAGGAATATATATTTATACTCATGTATAAATCAAGGGTAATTCAGTTGGTGTCACTGAACCTATCTTGATAAAACTGAGATAGGGAAGAATTAGTAATGTGATATATGATTACGATGAGTCCTTCTCCAGAAAATTGTTTACAGTTCCAGTCACCTGCATTCAGAAAAGACGAGCTGAAACAGATTCAGAGCCAGGGGTTTTAGGGTGCTCAGGAAAATAGTTAACAAGGGATTAGAAGAGTGATCCTTCATTAGCTTGTCAAAAAAACCTGATAATGTGTCAATGTAGTGATATACGAGGAAGGAGGAGTATGTAAAATCAAGGCTGAAGTTGGCACATGCATATATGGCTAAATCTGGATGAAAGAAGTTTCCTAAGAATTGGAGCAAGCTTCGTATGAGCTTCAAACAGCTTCCTAATAGGAAGCGTGCAGGTAAAAATTCACTTTTTATTTTTTTTTAAGATGATGGTCTATTTAAAAAAAAAAAAATCTAATCCTATCATAATTTGCTCTAATTAATGAGCAAACTGCTTTAGTCTCTTCAAAGTCTCTGACACTGCAATAGTTTATACCATCTGAGAATCTGATTCAGAGTTTTCAGAGGTAAAATTAATCCACTTTACCTGCTGCATCATCTTAGGGAAGTGTTATATGTTTATGTGGAAGGGAGACAAGGAGGGAAGTTGAAATATATAATGTTCTCTGTCCCAGCCAATGGAAAATTCTGCAATTGCAGAAGGACATGTAAACACTGGGTTTCTGTTTTGGGTGCTTAGCAAGGGAATTTAAAGCAATGACAATTATGTAGCGGTTTTGTGTAATCTTCATGATATCTATTATATCCAACCATGGAAATGAAGTAAAATCTAAGGTAAGCTTCCACCTCAGAGTTCCTAAAGGATTTCTTGAGAACCTGCCAGATATAATATGTCTTCAGGTGCCTTAAAGTTCATGCGAAGAAAACACTCTCCTGCCAACATTTATTAGAATGGGCTATTACTGGAGCTCTGAGGACAATTGCTTAGAAGGGACTTGTTTCTTCATTCTGTTTCTTAGGTATTGAAGTGATTGAAGTCAACAAGGCTAATCTGATTTGTGGGAATAATTGAGGTCAGTGTGCAGGGAAGAGTGAAAGAAAAAGAAAAGGAGACTTGCCATTAAATACAAATGAAATTATCATCTTTGATAAGCAGAAAGCAACCTAGAAACAACTTGAGCAAATTTTCTTCTAAATATTTATAGGGCTTGGAAGATTAAAAAACAAAAAAACAACAAAAAAACCCAGGTGGTATAGTGCTCTTAACATTTCATGGAGGAATAGGCAGAGAAGAAGAAAATAATTACAGCACAAAACAACTTATTCCAGGTTAATTATTTCATGTGCAATATAATTAAAGGGATCTTAATAAATTAATGCAAACCATTATAGAGAACACAGAAGAAAAAAATGCAATGCATGATAACTGGGTTTGCAAAGTAACTTGGAAGATGCATCAACTGTTTTCCCTTTTTTTTTCTTTCCTTGCTTGACCAATGTTTTGATGCGTTCTGACCACGCTGCTGCTTTTCAGTCTTCCTAACCAAATCCTCCCACTGCCTTTACTGTAGAAGTGGATTGAGTGAGTGTCCTCCAGCTTTGAGTGTTTGCTGTCCATGTGGTGTGCTGTGCTGTTGTTTCCCAAAGGTACTCCCCTCTGTATGCAGCACATGCTTGAAAATACAGTTGTTAAGGTTGACATTCTAAATCAAATTCTTCTTTTGTTTGAAGTGTTAAAATTTATTATGTACTTCTGCCCTTTCTGAACTTTCTGCCCTGCAGGATGAATTCCACTGAATAACACTGATGTTCTGCAAAAGATTATCATATTGGGAAGACAGGAAATTAGAGTAATACTAAAAAGACAATAAAACAGTCTTGTAATTTCATACCAGTATAAAGGCCTCTTGTGTTGGTGCTGTCAGCTACCATTGCGCTGAACTTCTCCCCACAAAGGCCACCCAGGAGAGGATGTGTGGAGCAGGTTTAGTCTTACTGTAACGAATGTTACCGTGCTTCGCTGTCTATGAGGCTGATTCAAATTCAGGTTCAATTGATTCAGGTCAAATTCGCCTCTCGATTGAAGAGGGAGCTGTCTGTTGTCATGCCAGATGGCCCATTAGGATATTGATAAGTTCTGCCCCGGACTTCAGTGCCATTGATGTTGATGAAATACTATTCAGGCTGATTTAGGTCAAGTTTTGAAATGGCATAGTACTTGTAATATTTTTCTGTGGGAAAAGAAGATGACAGATGCTTAATATTGTTTTCACTGAACACTTTCTTAAAAGGAAGGCTGTTAATTTTTAAAATTTTGTAACTGCCAAAAACTGAAAGGCTTTTAAAATTGGTTTTAAACAAAATGAAAATTGAAAATATTCACAGTTATTTTGATTACCGTAATGTGTAGATCAACATCCTTTTTGGTGAGGACAAATGAAAATACCTTCTGGATAACCCCCATTTTAATACTAGATTAAAAATTGGTGGTTTCACCTATTTTAATAATTTATCTAAATTTTTTTAATTTAAGTTAAACCTTCTATGATTTGCAAACTTTTTGGTCAGTGGAGGAGTATTGCAAGTGGACATCAATCTGTAAATAGGCAACAAGGCTCCCTTTTGGTGACTACAAGACTTAAGTGTTCATTCTTTACCAAAGATGAGAAATTTTCTGTGAACTGTAATGCACAAAAAACCTGTTCCTGTTGTAAATTGGATGATCTTAGTGCGGCTAATCCCAAGTTATATGAGAGGCAAATCAAACTCCTGGAGGATGAGGGAGGTTTTCTGCTTAAGCTCTTTCCCTGCTGTTTTCTGTTCTTGCTCCTCTCCCTGGCAGGAGCGGCGGAGTGGGAGTCCTGCTAGAGACTTAGCTGCAGGCCATTTTACTCCTCTGATCTTGTACCCTGCCTCATCCACACTGCAGACAGCACTAAGTTGTTAAGTAATTTTGACAGAAGTATAAAATAGCTCTATTAAAGTTTTAGAACTAGTACAACTGATACAGCTGAATTTCTTATTCTACTAGGTTTTCAGTTTTAAGGTGTAAAATGGTCCTAAATGGGCATATACTTTGTGTGGGGAATGTAAAATGCTTCCTTTTTTTTCTTTTCCTCAGCTGAGATGTGTACTGCTTTAGTGTATTCCCGCCCCCTCCATCCCAGTCGCACAAAATGCATTTGATTCTTCTGCAACTTCTCATGTTAATTATTGAATTTGATTCATTATAGATAACACTGTGTTCTCATTTACCAGCAGATGAAGCCAGTGGTTTGAAGAAATGTTAAGCCAGAAGGCACAATTATTCCTAAGAATTTTCTTATTTCTTGGCATTATAAATTAGGGATTAGATATCTCCAGCCTAGCTGCTGTTTTCAACACCCTCTAAAATCAGGATGACTTCAGATTATTTAGTTGTGAATCAAGAGTTATTTCCAGTTTAATATCAGTAGCTCTAATGCAAACAAATTAAGACTTTTTCCTAATCCATGTTCATTATAATGCTAGGGAATGAATAGTAAAAGAAGTCAACTGTCACATTCTTTGCCTGTTCAATCTTGAACAATTTTTCACTCTGCAGTGTGAATTTAGCGCACCAGCCAGCTATATAGCAAGGGAAAGGCGACCGCATATGAAAAGGCCTGAGAGTTGGTCTGCCAGTATTTTGTCCCCTCTTGTGAAACTTCCTGAGGAGAGCTTCTCCTGTTGATGTCAAAGGGAGTGAGATATTAGAGTTTTAGTTTCTTTGTCCTTCCTTAAACAAGAGGTGTGGCTCTTGCAGGCTGGCGCTTGGGTCTCAACAGCTCTTGAGTCTGCAGGCAAAAACCTTCATGAATCTTTATTGGAATCACAGCCTTTTTGCTGTGAATAAATTGCTGCATGCACCTGCATCTGACTGCCTCCAACAGTGAGGCACCGTCCATGACTCCGGAAAGAATCCTCTTGTGATTGCCCTGAAATGCTCTGCTAAAGCAGCCGGTAGGGGATAAGTCAGGTTGGTTGGATGCTAATTCTGTGCTGTGTACCTCATTGGCATAGCCGGACTCCCATCCAGCTGGGTTCAAATCGGCAGAGAAGAAGTTGCAGTGTAACTGCATTACAAATGATTTCATGGTGTGAGATGATGCTATAATAAATGACAGCTTGGAGCCCACAAATATGGCATTTCCGTTATATAATATCTGTTCACTGATGCGTATCAGATCAATGCACCTAGTCAGCATGCTGGATGAGCAAAACACTTCCCCAGAGTTTTTTTTACCTGTGCAAAAAAAACTCACAGTGAAGATTTACAAGTATGTATTCACATTGTAAATAGTGCTGGTAGGATGCTAATTAGAATAATACCTCAATGTCTAAGTGCAGTTTCAGCTTTTAAAATTACCTCCAACAGGGCAATTACATTTTTCTCCCCTATTGACATAGAGAATAAAATCTTTACTATGCTTAGCCCCAGCCATGTTTAAAATAGGTTATTTTTGTCAGGTATGCAGGATTGAAGGGTTAAATTGTCCTGAGGTTTTTAATGTTATGATAGATACTTTTTTACAAAATATTTTTATTGCTGAGTGTAAAGGAGAAACACTAATCCCCCCCCCATTTAACTTTTTTCTTTTTTTAATCTGCGGCCCATTGCTTTAAGAGCAGCTTAGTTGTAAAGCAAAAGGCACTTGTGTTAAAGCAAACTAAAAACTGCTTTTTAATGATGGTTCACTTAATCCATCCTAGTGGCAGCTTTGGCATAGCAATCCTCAAATAGGGGCTTTCTGAGGTTTCTCTCTGGAAAGGATTTTTCCTCATTGTTCATGGTTCTTTGTAAATGACAGAGGATTGCTCAAATAAGACTTTTGTCAGAGTTGGAAAAGGGGAGAATGAAGAGGGAGAGAGAAGTAGGAACCTGAATGTTCTTAAGAAAATCCTTTTGAAATTGCCGAAATGTAAATAGGCACAGAATCATATCCTTTGCGCTTGTCGAGCATGCCTGGACAAGATGGGTATAGGGCGGTATTTGGTGAGGCTTGTGCGTCGCTCTGGTTTGCACCAAGAGTGGTGATTCCTTGAGCTTAACCCCCACCCCCGAAAGGGTGCTTGTTTCTACTCTCTTTGCAGAGACTGTGATCTAATCCAAGTTACGCGTTCATTCAGCAGTTGGATAATTGCATTAATGAAGAATGAACTGTGCTTGAAGAGCAATGGCTGGGCAAAAAGTTTTCCTGGCTTAAAAAGGAGGAGTGATAGACACCGTAGGAAAGGGAACTGTGCCTTCTCCTAGGATGCAGTGGTGTGATGGTTTATTAGGCGGAGATTTTCATAGAGATATTTAGAACCCGTTAATCCAGTCCTTCATTGAGTTCTACAGAGATGTATCTGTGAAAGGTGAAGTTGTGTTTTCTGGTTCATTGCTCTCCCTTCGTGGATTCAATTATGTTATCAAAGTCTCTGTTAGTGTTGGTCAGTTGAAAGGTAACCCTTCATGCTGTGCGGTTGACCCTGCATGTAACACTGCTTGTTTAAGTCATGTTTAGCAGTGATTATAGGAGTGCAAATGAAGCTCATTTTTAAATGCCTGCAGACACCAGGGAGGTTTTGCACTCAAGAGTGCGTTTCAAATTGGAGATTGCTCCCTTTTTGTAGGGAGTTGATCTAAATAGCTACATATCTAAGAGTGAATTAAGGTGATAATCTAAACCTTGTAGCTAAGCCTTGTCAGATGATGGAGATGGCTGCAATAATAAAAGAAATATTTTGTTGCCAACTGGACAACTAATGTGGAAGAATGGGTAGTATGTATGAACAACTAACTGCAGGTTAAGCCAGGAGGTACAATTAAAATATGTCAGCTATTCTGCTTGTCACTGGTATCAGTGTATTGCATCCTTTCTCAGTTTTCTGGAAAGCTGATGTGTTTTTTACAGCTCTGCACTTCATTCAGATTTTGAAACTAAATTAAAATACTTAGCTTCAAATTCCTATTGCTTTTGTTCAGTTTTACTGTCAGGTTTTTGATGGATCTCTGTAAAATTAGTGCCTAGCTTTTGTACCGCTCCTCTGAAGTGAAGAAAACTCCCTTAAGTGTTGACTAGTGAAAATGCTTTTGCATACTGGATCATGCCAGTGTTAAAACATATTTGAATTTCTACTTTGCTTTGAAGGTAAATATGTATTTGATAAACTGACAAGAACATTTGTGTTCATACAGATTTCATGAATGCATGTTAACAACAGCCATAAAAGGATACCTTTGGTCTTCAGCTAAATTGACAGCCACTCTTTCAAAATGTACTGCTTATGCTGAAAAATCAAAACATGCAATTGTCTCTTTTTCAGCTAAGAAAAAAGATTCTTCTTTTAACCTCTGAATGAGCGAAACTTATGCTGTTTGCTGTGATGTTTCCTTTCAAGCAGTACTGCCTTATTTTGGTATTCAAGTACTGAGATTTTAAGAAAAATATGACTTAAAAGTATTATGAGTCTGGCAACAGGATGAGAGATGGCCAAACTCCTAGCAAACTTAAATGAGCTTTAAATAACCTTTCTAGAATGATTTTAAATGTTTCAAGCTCAGTTCTATACCCTCCCCATTGCTGAGCAGACCACTAGCCCCATCAGAGAATGGTAACAGAACATTAGTAAAATGATAGCGTGAGCCTATTCACTGGCCTTTACAGTACAAGGCTGGACGTCTCCTTGTTTAAACTGGTGAGAAGACATGTAATGGAGGAGAAAGGATGGCAAGCAAATCACATTTATGTTTTAAGTGACGTTCTGAGGTCAGGACAGATCTCTGAAATCCTTCGGCTTCCCCAAAAGGTGCATATTGAGATCGGAGATGTAGTACTAAGATCTAGGCTTCTTTTACACTTGTTTAGTTTGAATTGACACTCCTGGGGTGGATTGAATTTCCTTCAATGGAGTATTGAAGTTGATGGGAATGATTCCATCTCTTAACCTGTTCCACTTAAATAGGAAAATAATGCGTGTATATTTAAATCAGAAACCCAGGGATATAAGATCACACTCTAGGTATGCAGTAAGAACATCTGTCTAGCTGAACCTCGTAGGCTTCTACTGGTTCAGACCTAAAATCTGCTCCTCTTTAATATCCCAAATAAAGATGCAAAAGAATGCTATGGGAAAGCACAGTTCTGCAAGGCTTATCTAGGTCACATGCAGAAGGAAGGATTTTCAAAAGGAAGCTTGAAAGGTGTTCTGATATGCCTAGGCATTACAGTATATCACTGAAAAATATTTGTTTTCCTGGATTTAAAAAAGTGCTGTAATACCTACATACCACAGGATGGAGTTACAGACTTGACTTTAGATTTTCTTGCCTTTTAACCAAACTTGATGTTGTAATGTGTTTTTAATGCTCTGTACTTGCAACAGATGTGTACAATTATATTGTGGTATGTAATGCTTGTGTCACTACACGGTTCAATTCATTATGGATTCATGGATGGGTACAGAGATGCAGCAAGAACCACCCAAAACCTTGGTTAAGTTGGATTAAAGATTTTTTTTCCAACAACTTAAACATATTTCTGTTAAAAGCATGCTGTATTCCTCCCTGCAGCCTGAACTCTAATACCTTGATCTGCATTAAGGCTAGCTGTCTGTCTCCTCAGCACTTCAGTAGGCAAGCCCCCATCCATTCTGGCCTTCTCCTTACTCCAGATGGGATCTGGAGAAAGCTACGTTTTTCAGAAGTCCGGAGGACTGTGTTAGGAGTTATGTTCAGCATACTGTCCCCCTCTGGGAGAACAGGCTTGGAGAGATGGTTCCTAGGAGTCGTGGGCATAGACCTGATTCTGGTGTTTGGGATGGTGCAGTAATAACCTTCAGATTGTGGAACTGACGATATTTGTTTTTATTATCTACACCTTCCTTACAGTTTGTTGTCTGTCAATCAAGATATAGGAATAGTTGCTCTTGGAAACTTTAAAAATGTCTGTTGTCATGAGTGAAGCTGCTTCAAAAGAGGGGATAAGCCTTTTGTGAAAGTCTGCAGAGACATTTTCATGTTAAATGGCATGAAACTGTCTTCTCATTTTTAAATTACTTTACAAACATAGTTGAAAATTTTCATTTGCCAAAAAGCTTGTTTTCAATTTCAAATACTTTAAATCTAGACTTATAATTCAGGTTTTAGTAAATACACTTAAAGCTAATAAAAATTACTCTTTTCATCAGCAAAAACTTAATTTGAAAATTTGCCTGGGTGTATTGCTGAGATGTGAATAGTTTGATGGGAAAAGGTTGTTATAGCATTCAAATTCTGCCACTGTCTGTGGTGCCCCCCCCTCGATTTTCATAAATATCAAATAGACTTTGGTGCTGTGCCCTATGCTAGAGTTTTAACATGGAAACCTTGATTTTTTTAAAAAGCCTTAGGATTTCTGTACCCTTATAATTAAATATGGTAAAACTATTACTTGTAACTGATTTCCCTTGACTTCTGGCCTTGCCAATTTTCATAAAGCGAAGTAGACTCGAAGTGGGTCAATATCTTGCTGAGAAACCTAAAGGAAAGGGAATTGGCATTAGTGAATCGCTAGTGAGTGCCTCTCTCTGACTCCAGTGCCTTGCAACGTGGTAGTAATGGATGACATCCTTTGGATGACACACAAAACTAATGTCATCTTTGGGAAGTGATCAAATTTGTGAAAACCTTGTCAAGAAAAGAGAAATACAGAGCTATAACAATTGAAATATTAGGCGTTGTACTGTTTTTGCCTAATTGATGATATCATAAATGTTGTTCTTAAATGATTCACTGTTTCTGTCAGTTGTTACCAGGAGAAGTCCTTTTAAAAATGTTTGTCTGGCACCAGCAATTCAATAGCAATAATGCAATGTCTGAAGCGTTTTTCCTCTACAGCTCTTATTTCTCTCATCATATTCTATTAACCACACACTTTAATATTTCTTCTTTCATTGTGTGAATTTCAGATCGTTTTCAACAATCAGCTCCCATATATTGGGGTAGG
This sequence comes from Apteryx rowi, assembly GCF_003343035.1. Taxonomy (NCBI): domain Eukaryota; kingdom Metazoa; phylum Chordata; class Aves; order Apterygiformes; family Apterygidae; genus Apteryx; species Apteryx rowi. The sequence goes on along the minus strand of NW_020450827.1, from coordinate 2,652,398 downwards.
AGTTTAAGAACTTCTTTAATACTTTGCTGAGTATAGACAGGCTTAATGGCATGCTTAATCATATCCTGAATTAGGGACATGGTTGCTTGAAGGTGGTTCGGTATGAAGAGTATATTCCTTGAAATTAAGCTATTATGTTCTTCAATTGACAAATGTTCAGGTGGGTACCTTGTTTTAAATGGAGCTTATTTAATCTTTTTTTTTTTAATTAAGGTGCGTCTATATAGAGATTTAGTTTTCATTTGATGTGGTCTTTTGAAGCAAGTCCCTTGATTGTTCCCATTTGCCATTTTTCGGTTCACATTGCAAAGTATTTGAGCTGGATTCCTTTTGAATGAAACTAAGCTGATGCGATGTTCCATCATCTGGACCTCAGTTTCTTATAAAATTCCTTTCTAGTTTCTCCTGTTAGTTCATGAGCTGCTCCCAGAATAAACAAATGACAACTCCTTATTTGCAAGGGCTCAGTTTGCTTTAAGGACACCTTCCAAGCCATGTGTTCTTTTTTCACAGTGTTGTCAACTTGTCTGTTCCCATCTGCTATACTGTCCACCATGTTTCTGGGAGGACTCTAAGAATAGTATTGACATTTTAGCTAGCTTTCAAAATTGCTTTTGGCTTAGTACCATTTTCACAGCATTATTGTCATCCAGGAACCTTAAACTGATAGTACTCTTGCATTGAAAGGAACGTCAAGGGAAAGCACCGGAATTATTCTGGTGTGAAGTCTGTACAAATGAAAGCAACCCTTCATAAATAACATGATTACCCTGATGTTAGTGTTATAGTGTATAGTGATTCTAAGGCTTGCGTATCCGCAGCCAAAACTTTAATGTTGAAAGATACTCTAGGAAAATCAATGGTTACTGTCAGCTGCCTCACGTAGTGTAAATGTAACAAATGGTTACTGTGGTGTTGTGAAATCTCTTGGCACCCAAATTATGAGTATCTTGCCTTACATGGTACAGCCAAAAGCTCTTTCCAAAAGGGCCGTTTTCCTGAGTAGGCTAGGATATGGAACTGAAAATCTCTTCATAGCAAGACTGTTGGTGGAGAGAAAATAGTACCCAGTAAAATGAATGTAGTAATATTTCTAGAGAATATTCTGTAGTATGTGTCCATGCTGTAGCATGAACATATGAAAGAAATGTATAGCTGTGCCATGACACAATAATGTGGTAATATATTGCTTAGGTTGGGTCAGAAGAAATCGGACTAGCAAGATAGAAAGAAATAGGAGAGGTTTTGGTGCTAAAAGCAGCATAGTGATTTTTTTCTTTTCCCTGTTGAAGCTGCAGTATAATGCTCAGTGTGTATTAACCATTTGAATAATCTGAAGAAAGTGATCAACAATCACCTGATCTACCTAAAAATCTTTGCTTTAAACCCATCACCTGATTTACTAGACTGGAAAAGAGTTCCATCTCCTGAACAATATTTGTATGGTAGAGGATGGCCAATAATGCTGAATACATGCCTAAATTCCGTAGAAGTGATTAAAGTGAGAGAGGAAATTTCCATGTGGGGTTAATTGAAAAACTCTTCAGGACATGTACTCAACTAAAGCATATCCAGAGAGGTTTATGCATAGCTGCATGGGAGATCACCTGTTTCAAACAGGATGACATGTCAGCTTTTGTATTCTTAGTGGTTAGTCATGCCACGAATAAAACCTGAGACTCTTTTCCTGGATGCACTTAAAAACTGTGTTTATATATTATGCTACCTTACATTACTCACAGTGGCTTGTGTTGTCCTATGATCAAATAAATGCAGAACCATATGCATAGCTTTGCAAAAAGCTATGTTTATGATCGATACTGCAAACAAGAAGATTCTGAAGTTGCTTAAATTTCCCAGAGTGAATTTCATGTAACTATTTGTGCAGAAGCATTAAAATATTGTAACAGAGAAGGATTGCCTCCCTAAAGAAGCGGCTGAACCTTGTCAGCTGAACAGGTGGTTAGCTTGTGCTCAGTTGAGTTTGATAGCAGTTGTGTTAGCTCCCCCAGTGAAAATTAAGTAAAATCTATGCTTTGAGTCAAATTCTCAACTGGTGAAATTTGGTATAGCCACATCTCAAGTCAGTTGGAACTGCACTGACTTAAGGATCTGGCTCTTGATCTTAGCAGATGGAAAGTCAGAAATGCATCTGTTTGTTATGTGTCTGTCTCTTCGGCAATCAAGCTTAATACTGGAAAACTAGTGAAAGTGCATAGTTATGATACAAGAAGCAACATGACTTTATTAACAGCTAGCAGTTTCTTTGTATCATTTCAATTATGCTCCCACATAATGAGTTCAATATACTTTTGTTATGTTACCATAAAGCTGCCTATGGGTTGACAAGAATATATGATACAATGATACAGTCCTTTCATAACATTCTGGAGTAATTAGAACATAAAATTGAGCTGAAACTTTAAAATACATTCCAACTCTGTTCTATATATATTACTCTTCAGCAGGCGGGGACAGTAATTTAATGTTGACTGGTAGCTGTAAGATTACCATATAATCTAAATGCTAATAACAATTAAAACACAGTATGGTGATTAAAGTGTCTCTTGGAATATTGAAAATACAGGTAATAAATGGCATAAAAATGTGAAGTAAGGCTAGAATGTAAGAATCCACTTTGAAGGTCTCTGCAGAGGAAAAAAAAATAGGCTGAGCTGAGGAAAAGTTTTCTGTATAGCCTTCATACTCCCTTCATTCTGAGCACTGACACACAATTTTGTTTAATATATTTTTATTCCAGGCTATCCCTTTGAAAACCCAAGTTTGTAGTGTTCTTTTCCCCCTTTTTCTATAAGCAGTATCTCCTCTCAGGAGAGGTTACAGTAATGTCTTCCCTCAAACTGAGAGAAATTTTCTTGTGAACACTAGTTCTTATTAATGAAATACATACTTCTGTTTTTTTATGAGGCAGCAGAACTATCCGAGACAGATAAAACAAGAGGAAAAGGAAATGCCCAAACCCTTTAAAAGTATACAGCCACATGTGAAACTGCGTAAGATTTTTTTAAGTAAGCTGCGTGCCATGATAAGCCTGCAGTACAAAAGGTCTCTTGGCTCAACTGTTAGTTCTTCCAAAAATGTGTTTGTGTGTTGCTCTGCTTGTAGCTTAAAGCAGTTACTTGCTCCCCTTGACTAACATGAGGAATTTCATGGATTTTTAATGAGATTATTCACAGTAGCATAACAGATGTTGAATATGAGTATTGGAACAATTGGGGTCTAGATTCGGAACTGGTGCCTGCCTTACACTAATGGCTGCCCGTGTTACGCTACTAGCAGAGGTTTCAGAGGGGCCCTAATGGCCTGGCTGGTGCCGTGGATTCAGGATCCGCCCTGCAGGCTTTAGGTCATCCTGTCCTTTCTCTGTAATAATATATTGCCTGGGAATAAACTATCTGTATGGCTTCTGATTTCATACTGCCAGGCTCGCTGTAGTATCTGAACCTGTTGTGCATAATATTGATAGTAACAGTGAAATCCAAGGCCTTTATTCTTCTCAAAACTACTTTTGTGCAATCAATAAGCAATACCACTGTTAAGCCCAAAATCTTCAGAACCCATTAAAGATGGTTGGTAAAGTACTTGTGTATAAGACAGATTCAAAAACCTGTGCAAATTTGTTTGGTTTTTACTTCAGTCAAGAGGTTCATTTTGGCTTCTGAATTCATTCTTTTATGAGAACAGATTTTTTTTTTAAGTGATAAAAAAGGCTTTGCAAGATTGTTGGTTTTTCTCTCTCTCTAAATTTCTCCATCTGCTTCCACAGATGTAGAGTGACCCAGCATCGCATGAAACAGTTGTCATAAGCCCTGCAGCGGCTGTCCAGGGATACTTCCCCAACCAATGGCTTTTTGTGTTTTTTCAGCATGGTTTAATTTTGTACATCATAAAACTGACAAAGCTGACAGACTCGCTTTGTTCTACTTTTTCCTCTGTGTTTTGGGGGGAGAAGAAAGGAGAGAAACCAAGAGGTAAAAATTTTTATAGCTATGCAAATAAATCGATTACTAAATCGTCCCAGAGTCTGTGGTAACTGTTTCCCCCAAGCAATTTTCCTCTTTCTGGCTGAATAGTGTGCTCTGTGCCAAGAATACAGAGGTGACAGGCTTTACCAGCACTTCAGTATACCTGCTCGTGCAATTAGGCCTTGAGTAATGAGGCCCTCAGCACTTTATCAGTCTTAGAGAACAGGGCACCTGCACTGCTAGTGCTGCTACTGTACACTCATCTGTTCCTTGGGTGCAATGTTTTATATCAGAGAAAGAGTCCCAGAGAAACATGACTAGGAGGTGTTATGTTCCATAATAAAATATGTATCAAACAACAGGCAACTATGTAGCAGACAATGTCTGTTGAGCACAGGATGCCCATGGGCTGAAGGGAGCCAAGTTGTTCAGTAGGTTGTTGGGAGGAGTAAGTCCCCTGCAATTTATACTGTACTTCTGTGCAATTTCTGTATAGTTATTAAAGGCAAGCTACAGATGGTGGATTTTCACTGGTGTAGATTGAAGGAGATGCTGAAAATACTTCTCAAATCACCACCTAAATGGTGAGGGTGTTGCTCTGATGGAGTTTGCAGAGGAATGAAATTGAGTTAAAAAAAAAAAATTACAATCCTTGCTTATATTCCTATAAAAGTAAATTGGTGATGGAGCCTGAAGGGCTGCCTGTGCGACAGAAATGTCTAAGCCTGCTTCTTCCCTTTGACATCTTGGGAAGGTAAGCTGAGTTTGAATGTAGACCTGTTGCTTTATGTCTCTATGCTAAAATACAAGTAGCATGTGAAGGAGAGGAGTTGTGGTACCCCACTCTGAGGACTGTTACTCAGATCTTTACATTAAGGGCACAATAAAACCCTGCGATTGGGGAAGGAGCTGTCTGTGAAGGTACTTACTGTGTTTCCTAGCTCCCTGATTCCTCACAAAATAGTGAAAAAGAGAAAAGGAGTCTTTCACTATTGCAGAACCCAGTCTTCCCCCCCCCCCCTTTTTTTTAAAAAACCTTCCCTTCTCTTTGTGAGCCCTACAATAGGTTGTATGTGTGCCAACATGTGTGGAATGAGCAGTGGAAAGGCATCTCTGCAGGCAAAGAAGAACAGAATGAAGTAGACGGGTATTGGAGTAGTAGAAAGGCATTGAGTTGTCTGTGAAATACTGTTTGAAGGGAAAAGGGGAAAAATAAAACCAACATTCTGCTAACTGTTTGAACAAAATGCAAATAAAATAGAAAAGACTTTTGTGTGTCTCTTGGTGTATTTGTGAGCTGGGATTTGAGTGCACATAGATTATTCTTGATGAAAACATTTTGACTGCTTTTTGTCAAAGCCCTTCTGTGCTGTAAATGCTTCTCTTCATCATAATGGGTTTTCCTGATAGATATCCCTGCCTGAACCATCTTAACCAAACCGATTCCAAGCTTTATTTCTTTAGAATTTAAGAATGTGTGTTTTTTATGATAATGTCTTTACTGTGTATGTTGAGCAGTGCCCAGAGGGTTGAAGCATTTATTATTGTTATTAATATATGTTTAATAGATCTGCTTTCTTCTGAAGATTGCAAAGAACTTGATTAATTCTGCAAACAGGAATTATTTCACCAGTATAGAATAGTTAGTTCAACTCTAAGTACAAGAGGAGTATCAAATCGAGTGTGTGAAACCCTGGCTTCCTTCCCCAGTGGTCTCAAAAACATTGCATCTTTGTTCAGATTGGCAAGGAAAAGCAAAATGGCTTTTTTTATTGTCCTCTTGCTCAGGGCTGAAGGGAAACAGGAATAAGGGGAGTAGCGAGCTCAGGTACAGCACAATCTCCTGCGCACCTTGCCCTGATATAGCTATGTTGGTACACCCTGGCTGTCCAGATAGGTGTTGCAGGGATGTGGGAGTTGCTAGAGCTTTGACAATCAAATGGTTCTGTCCAAGGTGACTGCAAATAAAATGTCCCTTTGTGAGTTGTTGCATTTTGATAAACCCTGATTTAACATAGCCAAACCAATTAGCTTGAATAAGAGATGATGACCTAAATCCACAAAGATGTTTAGGTACTTAGCTCCCATTGATTTTTCTTTGAGGATCTGGACCATAATCTTTTATTCAGGTAATTGTTATGGGCACTTGATTTTGTGTCTTATTACTAAAACTCAAAAGAGGAATTCTGTTAATAGGCAGATAAAATGGTCAGTTTTTTCATTCAGGGTGTTTTCAGACTTGTGATGTTCACAGCCCTAGTTATCTTAGATATTTAGGAGGGTGTGTAGTTCCAACATTACAATTTTGTATCTATTTGGACAAATTAGAGCTGCTCTAGGTGATGCTCAAGGGCAGTGGAGAATTAGTGGGGAGGAAGTTTTGTGAAGAAATATGAACAAGAAACAGGCTAACTCATACTCAGGGAAGTAGGGAAGGAGAGCACAAGAATTATCCTTTGGAGAACTTTATAAAAGGGAGGGGGTATAATCTTTGTAGTGTCAAAACTATTGGGTGTTTTCTTTCAGCACAAGGTCTGTCTTTGAATAGCTTTTGGTGAGTGAATCAAGAAGGCTACAGGTAGAGATTCTAAACATAAGAACAGTCTTCCTGTCCCTAAAACTTAGAGATCCAACTATCCTTTGTTATCCTCTGTTCACTCCTCTTTAATTTCATGTCAGTTGCCTGCTTGGAATGAAGAGTGTCACAGACAGAGATTAACGTCATGGGGGGATGCGAACGGGTCGCTTGCATGGAACCACTCAGTGGGAGGAACTCTGGTTTCATATTGTCTCAAAGATGTATGGGGCAGAGCATGTGCTTGGGCCCACAGGAGAGAATAGGTTGACCCATGCTGAAGATTTGCTGCGAGGCAAAATTAATTTGATCTGTGAAGGTTGTACTGTGTGATGTTCCTTAGCCCAAGGGTAGTATACAGAGTTCGTATTTAGCCTTAGAGTGCTGATGTTTGATAGGGCTGTGACTTTGTCTTTTTACTTATCTGTAAATACCTTGTGTAAGATTAGCATAGAGGATTATAATACTTTTGAGTCTCTTGGCAAGGGTTTTTTTGTAAGAGAGAATGGAAAACTTAGCTGATTTGTATTTCTGTGAATTACAAACACTTTAGCAAAAGCAACAGGAACTACTAGTAGGAAGTAGCCCCCAGAAATCCTCTGCAGTAATAGCAAGAATTAACTGAACCTGTAATATGTGACCTTCTAAATATGCATCCTTCTAAAACATAGTTAGCAATGATGTGGACACTGAGTAGACAGGTGAGATTACAACTGTCCGGGTCAGTGGACAGCTTAAGACTCCTTGGTAAATGTTGAAGTGGACTATTGTTAGGGTCCAGGTTTCTAAAGTATGTACTACTTGTACATGGAAAGAATAGAAAGGCCAGGTAATGAGCTGGATGACACCTAAGTTCTAAGGCAAAATGATAGTGACTGTGTTCCTTCCTCTTTGTAAGGGAGATAGGTGATCCCAGCAACCCTGTGGATAAGGGGAATTGCTGTGCGGTCTCCAAGAGAAGAACTTGGAACTGTACAAATCCACCCTGCCCCTTATTGTTGACATAAAGACTTGGAACCATTAATTTTGGTTCTTGAGACTTCAAGTTCAGTAGGTCTCATGCTTTATTGTTGTAGCTGAGCTTTGCTCTCATTATGGTGATTTCTATCAGTCTAAATTTCTACATGTGTCCTGAATTTTTCCATAAAGTGGTAGGGATTAATAAATGGTTATAAATTTGCCTTAAAAGCCTTCTACTTTGGCCATTGTTAGAGATGCTACAGTAAACCATGTGGGCTCTTTGCCTACATCAATTCCTACATCACAAAGTTTGCCTTATTAGCAGAGTTTATCTCAAAATAAAGTAATTTTAAGGGCAAGAAGTTTGTCTCGTGCCATTGCTGTTTATTACTGTAATCTTTTTCTGCTGCATGTTGTGCCAGCTAATTGAAAAATAAATTTTGTTTAACTTAAGGTTAGCAAATCTGAATTTCTTTATGACATTCAACTAGGAACTAATTTGGACTCACTAAATTGGATCTGATGATTGCATCCATTTACCTTATTATGTCTATTAATTTGCTTTGCATTATATTTCCTTTCATAGGCTGAACTTGCCTGCTTGCCATTACTTTCCTCTTTTTAAACAGTTTCTAGTATTTTATTTTCTAATTAGCACTTCATTTTTCATTTAGCTTAACCCTGTGGCATGATGATGCTCTTAATGAGGAGTAGCAGGATGGATTTTTCCAGCCACTTAAGTTGGAAAAGTCCAAAGTTTAAAGCACCCACAACTTCATCAGTCTTAAAGTTAATTAAAACTAATAATTGAAGAGCCTCGCTGCCCCCCCCCCCCCCAAGACTCATAGAAACGTACGCTTGTGAGTCGGTATATTTATGCATAGTCTCAAGTTGGGCCACAATATACAGCAGGTGAGTGGCAGAACTAAGAAAGGCAGTCCTGACTCCTAGTTGACTGCGCTTTATTAGGGGCTCTAACACTTCAATATACAGAACAGCAGTATTTTAAAACATTATGAAAAACAGTAGAGAACTTTTACTAAAAATAACAGACTTCCCCATTTGGCTGCTCCAGCTGAGGGCTTTATTGTTTGTTTTTCTTGGATAATTAGCAACCATCCTCAGAGCTTTCCAAATGGCTTTGTACACTTAACTGACAGTTAAAAGTACAGAAGAAATACAGCAAGGCTACTTAGAGCATGGCCCACTACGGATTAATGAATCATCTCCCAGGTTGGTGGGCACGTAAGAAAAGTCTTGAGTAAAAAGAAAAGCCATTCATTTAGTAGTACGTGTCATCTTTGTTTGTCATCAGACTAGCGGGCTCCTCAGTGCGCTTCCTTGTCATAATTCAAATATTGAATATTTCTAGTTGGAGCCAAGCACTTAGATGAGACCTGCTTTTCTGGGAGCAGGAGAGAAATTTGCCCCTTCAAAAGAGCTGTGTGAAAGAGTGTGGAAACTCTAAAGATTATACATGTACTGAACTGTTGGCTACTGTGATTAAAAATTCTAAGAACAGAAATAGAAGTACATCTTAAATAATTTTTCATTTATTTTAAATTCAAAATAAAGTGACTTTTGTGCTTTATTAAAAATAACTGACCAACTGTAATTTCCCTGATGTGCAGTTAATCTGAGTGTGATCTGTAATGTGAGGCCAGATCCACAAATATTCACACCTCTAAATGGTCATCCTTAAGCTCTGTGATAACTTGGTTCCTTTCATTTGGTGCATCACTGTACAGGTTTCAACTTGGTTCTGATTTATCAATCTGCCAATTGAATTTCTCTTCTCTAAAAATAAAATAATAATAAAAAAAGAACTCTGAATGGTTCTTGTCTTGAAAGGAATGCACTAAAGTAAGTACCTGTGGCTTTGATTTCTCTCGTACGTTCACTGCTTTCTAGAAATGTTGCTGAAGGCACCTCTGCATCTTCCAGCATGGGATGTGCATGATAAATTGGATTGTTTCCTATTACAGATTTTGTCCATCATGCTGCTTGTAAAGGTTTTCCTTATCTACTAGGTGTGCTTTTATGACCCAGTCTCTCGGTGCTTAATATGATTTCAGTCACTGTTGTTAGCATCTGCATATGAAATGCAGATGAATGCCTCTGCAGCAGAAGATAATATGACCTCGGGATGTGCTGTATGATTACAAATTACGTGAAATTTGTCTTCTGAATAAACTTTTATGACCATATGTAAGGGGGATTTAAAAGCGGTAGTGCTATACGTAGGTTTATTTAGGATTGAAGTATTCATTGCATGGCAAATTCCAGTTTGGAAAATCCAGTAATTCCCACGGGGTACACAATTATTTTTCATTTTAATTTGTAACCACCTAAATCATTATTTCTAACAGTGTCAAGGCTATAGTAATACCAAACTCACTTTGATTATATTTGTATTTAATGATTTAATATAGTAGATGCCAAAACAAAATTAATCAATGTGTTCTTATTGCATAAAAGTCAGAACGAAATGAATTGAAATGTCACCATTGAAGTGTCATTATTTTTTTGTCAGAAAACTGTTCAGATGAAAATGTTCCAGCCAGCTTGTACCTGTAAATTTATCTCATTCACTGTATGATGATGGAATGGCTAATTGAAATAGATTTTCTGTTTATGATCTGCTGAGATATTTGGGATTTGCTTTTCTTCTTGCGTATGGCAAAGGCTCATAGCTCTCCAGGCAGCTACAAAACCTTGTCCTTTTTTTTCCCACTTGTCTCAAAAATCACACAGTACAGTTTCAGTTCCGCTAATGTTCTCCATTCACCACCTTTAAAGTTGTTTGTCTCTTCCTTTGTCAATTCAGGATTCCTAAACTGGTTTTATCTCCTCTTTTACCCAAATGCCTCAGATATACAAGCTAAGATGTTTTATTTTGGGTTTTACTAGGCCCAAACAGCCTGCCAGACACCCTTTGTTCAGCAAAAAAGCAAAATGTCTGTACTTTCAGTGCATGGATTCAGTCTTAAATAAGACTGTTTAATTTTACTCTTAAATAGTTGTGAAGAAGTGTTACAGAGTGTAGATATTGTAGAGAGTTTTTTAAACGGATAGTAACTGGTTAAGGTGTATCTAAGTAAACTCTCACGCTCCTTAAGATATCTTTAAAAATGTTTTCATTATTGTCATTTAAAAAACATGATAAGGGAACAAACTTGTCATTCTTTGCTAGCTGATTTACTATTTGCATCATCTACTTATTCAAAGTGTAAGAGTTGTAGAGGATTTTGTGCTATACTACAGCTATAGTATTGTGCTATACGGGGATTATTCTGTGTAATTTTTCCATATTTTTCCGACTTCCCTACAGGGATAAAGATTCTCAGTAATAGACTTCTGCTCTTATGAGTTCTCACTTTTCAGTAGTCTCAAAAAACCCCTGAATCTTTGAAAGTCTCTGCTTTGGGACAATTGGACTAAAATTAGAATTTTGAAATTCTTTTAAACATAGAAAACATCAATATTTCTCACATCTTTGTCTAATGTATTCAGAAATCATGCATTTGTTCAGCTTTGTTCACCTGACAAGGCCCCATAAAGATGACATGAACTTCATGCTGTTAGCTCAGCTGTACGTACTTCTCCATTGCTTAGGTTTGTCTTGTCTGGGCCTATTCGCATTATTGGACATGAGCAAAACCAGAACTTCTATCCCAAATAAAATTCTTGTACTTGAAAGCAAAAGCCCCAGTTGATTTCAGCTTTCATGGACTTAGGAATTCCAAAGCACTTTTATTTAGAAATGTGAAAGGACTGTATTAATACTGAGTGAAAACAAAACATGAATTTTTTTTTTCCAGTAGAAAATACCACTGAAAACTTTACAAAATTGAGCAATGCAGAAGTCTTCAATTTGCCCAAACCCCATTTTCAGACGCAGGGTCGTTTTCATTTGTGATGTGATACCATCCTTAAACTTCAGTAATGCTAAGGAAAAACTGACAATCCTGTCCCATCCCTGCTCTAATTGCTAAAGAATGTAGACTTTCTAAGAACCTGGTGATGAATATAGAGGTCTATAGCTATTTGGTATTCTTTGCGATATTTATGGATGTCACATTTTTATGCATTCACCATTTTTAGTTCCTTTTATTAGTTACTCTCGCAAAACTGAATGTGCCGAGACTCCAGTGGAGCCCTTGCATGTAACTGAGTGTGCTGTAATGTGGTTTATTCATCTCACCTTGTTGAATAATAGATGTGCTATCGTTCAAAAACATTAATGGGCCCCCACTAAAGCTTGTGTGTTCTCCCTAGAGACTTGAACCGATTTCTGAGAAATGACTGTTTTTGTCAGCAGGCATGCCAGTTTAGCCAAAGCAGTCTCCAGTCTGAGCCCCTGGAGGTCAACCCTACAAATCTTTCGGCATCTGGCCAACTGTAGCATTTGTACATAATTATTAATTCTTAATTATTAACATGTCACTGTTTAACACTGAAATGGCTGTTCCAATGTATGCCCTCCTTTATAACCTCTCGTTTTACAATGGAGTTGAAACAGAATTTTTCCTTATGGCACAGTGATCCCACCAGGGCATTCTGCAAGTCTGTTGTAGTTGCTTTTAATTCAGAAAAATGAGTGATGCCAGATTTGCTAACACTAGGCCAGAGTAGTGGCCCAGCTTGTATAGATTTTGTTCCTTTCAATGACTGGTACTGGCAGCTTCAGAGAGCTGCAGTTTTATGTGCAGTCTACATGCCAAGGTATGCTTTAAGTAGCAATGATGGACGAATTGAGGAGAAAGGTTCTTGAATGTGCTTGGAAATGTACACAGACACAACAAGAAAAAGGTCTCTCATGCTGGGTTTACAATCTAAGGGAAAGCTGAGCGTACGTAGGGGGTGGGCTTTTGGATTAACTCGTAATAGAATCCAAAATGAATATCCCCTATTGCTTGTTTATTTGTTACTGTAGTGCCTACTGATTCCAGCCAAGATCACTGAGATAGAAGCTGTACAAACATACACTGAATGACAGCTCCTGTTGTGATGCACTTATCTAACTAGAGGTATGAAGCATAGAAGGAGAAAAGTGTCTCAGAAAACAGCTTCCCTTGCACACACAGCTGGTCAGCAACAAAGCCAGAAGTATGGCGCTTGCTGCGGTGTCTCATTTGCCAGCCTGCATTCCTCAATCTCTTTTCCTTTTTTCTCTCTGAGAACTCCAGAATTCAAAAGTGTGTGTAGAAATATTAAAGAATTGGGAGACAGGAGGTATTAAAAAGCAAAGGCAAAACCAAAATAATACACAGAAACAAATAAAACTCCTGCTTGGCAGTATATGAAAAATGTGGCCCTTTTTTAAAAACAGAGCAAAAGGCAAAAGAGTTCAGCTTTATCATTCAATAGAAGAATTTTTCTTCTCTTAGGACACATCAGAAAATAGGAACTTGGTAACACTTCCGAGCTCTGTGATCGGGGTGTCCGTCCTGCTCATGTCATGACTTCACGGTGGGATAAGAGCAGGGTACATGCTGTCTCCTGTTTGCTTCAGATTCCTTGGGCAACAAGCCTGTGTTTGCGGTAGGGAGGGAGGCACATTCAGCGTGGCTGACCTGGGGTCCAGTCTGTGGGGCTTATTGTGAAGCACACTGACATGTGGTTTAAGCATGGACCCAATGATTCCTACTAAATCAATGCATGGGTTTGTATGGTTTATAATAATTATACATGGTGTGCCCTAAAAATGTTAATTTTTAATTATTTTTGTTTTATTATTTCCATTTCAAAATTTTGGGGCATTGGAGTGCTATAAGTAGCTTTACTGTTCATCATTTTCTAATGTTTTTGCTGTGGAGTAATGCAATATCCTAACCAGTTGCTTGCTCTTTGTATGTATGTGTTTAGATAATGTCATTTTTTTCTTTTTCCATGTTGCTCCCTAACAGTGGTTGCATTTAAGTAGCCGGTGAATAGGTTCTTGGCCAATTCAAACTGCTAAAGCAGGGGTCATAATATACTAAATAAATTTCAGCATGATATTACACTAAAACTCACTGTCCCTTGTCTTGTTGCTTAAATAAAACGAAAAGATCTCTGGGGTTTGGAAAGATGAGGAGTAGTCACGATGTTCTGAATTCAAAAGCAAGTCCAAAGTAGTTATTCAAGTATAGAAAAGCTACATTGCTTTTTTTCCTAGAGAGACATGAATGACTGAATAGGGTAGATTTCGTTTAAAAAAGAGGCTGGGGAGAAGACGGTCTCAACAGAGTTTAAATTTCTGGCAAACATGTCATTGCTCTAATTATTTATCATCTACCCTTCATAAATGTCAGGTGTAATAACAAAAGGTTTTAATAAACATGTCAGAATTGTTTCATGTCAGATTGAATGAAAAGGTTATGTATAATAATAAAAACAAGATCTAAAACAAAACTAAATTCTGTTTCACGAGGAGCCCTGTGTATCTGTCTCTCCCGAGAACTTGGTGCTTCATTGCTGCGCTGGTTAGAAAAGTTAATTCTGTTGTAGCATGTATTAAAACCCAGCAGAACCACATGCATGCACACAGCACCTGATAGGAAAAGTATTTTAAGCTAGTAATTTCAGTACGGATGACTCAATCTGGGGAGCTGACAACAAGCTTCCTTTCTGAGATGTGTCAGATAACAAGAAATATCCTGGCACTTTCATGTTCTCTAAAATTGTTTTTTTTATTATTTTTTAAGCGTACAAGGATGAGAATAGATTTTTGGATCCAGTTCAGGAAAGTCAAGTACTTGCCTCACTGCCTGACTTTAACTGGATACATGCAATTTGTTGCTATTTATTAAAAGCACAGAGTATGTCTTATCACTGAGTGAGCTGCTGTCCTCCCACGCTTTCTCCAATGCATTTAATTCTCTCCTTTCCAGCTGCCTGCATAATCATTCCATTACAATTGCTTGGGAAAAGTAATTGGTTTCAAATGTTCCTGGTTGACCAATTTATGCTTGAATACTCTGTTGGGGACCCATTGTTCTCAGTGGAGTACTTGAATGTTGCCTATATTACTGATGGTTCCCTGAGTGCTAATCTTGAAGATTTCCATCTCACCATGCTACTGTTTTTGTTTGACCTTGGACTGTGGCATATTCATGTTGTTGTTCAAGATGTTCTTAACTGAATGAATGTAGTAATGTATACAGACTGCCCAGCTCAGATCAGCCATTAACCAGTATAATTACTGTTCTTGTCCATTTTACTGCTGTTTAATGATTTGTATTATATTCATCAACCAGAAACACAAAATGAGTGGGCCACAGTGTAGTACGTGCTGAATGCATGCCTCCATGAAGTCTAGGGAGGGAAGATGCTTTTATTAACCAAATAGGCAAAAGAAACAACAGGTCAAAGGGATACATATGGTTAGTGATGTATCTGAGACTCCACAGTTGGTCAGCAGCAGAGCTGGGAATAGAGTCAGCTTATTTCATCTTTCAGGCAGTGCTTTTGTTCTATTAGCTGTGGAATTCCTTTATCTAGCTGAGTAGGTAGCAAACTCTTAGCTGGCGTGGGAGTGTGTGTGACTATACACATACCTATGTGGTAAATAGAAATGTGATCTAAAGAGTCTTCCTGAATTATTGTTAGAGGTTCTGAACGTCTGTCTCTGTAGAGAAACACGTTGCTGCCTGTGCCTTCTTGCCACTTCTGCGCTGGTCTGTAAGATCTTGTTCGTGGGCTCTCATGCACTACTCCTCATAAGAAGAAATTTTTCTCTATTTGGGACAGCTCACCTATTTCATATGTCAGTGCCTCCCTTATAATGGCATATATTAAAGCATACCAAAATATGAACTCAGATTCTGAAGTCATCAGCCTGATAAAGGTAACTAGTTTCACATTTGTAATTTTGCTTGTCTATGTAATATAGATGTGTTTGGTTCCTGTGCTTGTTAGAAAATGAGGTAAAGGTGGGATTTTTGCCCTGTTAAACAGGGAAGAAAATGTTTATTAGAAAATTCACTGGTTTCTGTTAGTGGGGTATTCTCTAATTATTAAGCAGCTTCAAAGAGCTTTTTTTCCTGGGCAGTAGTGGAAAATGAAACCTCATAGTGGGGACTGATCTCTTGTTAGTTTTTGCTTCCTCTCCTTTACAGGTGTTTAACATCAGCTCTTTGATCAAAGTTTTGTGTACAACTCAGGTTATTCTACTTAGCAGTCTAGTGATCAGCAAGTGTCTTCTGGGACAACCTAAGTCAAACATGTTGTGCATATCAGTAGCTCGTTGGTAGCTTCCCAGTGATGGGATTAATGAAATATTTAAAGAGCAGCATGTTTTAGGGCATGTATGTCTTTATTTTCTCAGGGGATGACGACTGACAATATTCAGAATTGATGGCTCTCTAGTTCAGATCAAGATACTTTTTTTTTTTACGCTGAATTATGTAAACATAATTTGTAAACCTAATGACTGGGAAGGAAGCAGTTAAGTCAGGTGTGGGGAATGTGTGAGTATGCATACATGTGTTCCTCGACATGGCATTTAGATGACCCATTCTGTATGATAGTATTGAAGTAGTAGCCTGTTTCATGTAAATATTAAATGCCATCCAAATAGTTGCCATAGTAATGTTAAAAGAAGTTGAATTCAGTCAATCAGATGAACGTTCAGTTGCTCCAGTTTGTTTCCACAGGGTATTATGCACTCATTTCATACAGGCATTTCCTAAGGGATGATTTTTTTGTGAAAATGTCACTGTCAAACTTTAGCCATTTGCAGTATTATGCAAGACAGTTCTCAATATTAATGAATTTTCTATATTTTTATGAAAAGAGGTATCCAAGTAAATGGGATGTGAGAGAAAAGTCTGTCAGAATTCTGCTACAAGATCCTGCAAGTTGTATATCTCATTTTCTAATGTTTGAGAATACGGTTATATATAGGTACATGGACAAATTATAAGTGATTTCTTCAAGATTACAAGTCAAGATTTACTTGTATTCTTACCTTTGCATGTTCATCGTCTGAGTGAAGTGTATAGCTCCACTGTAGGGGTTTAGCTATGTTGAGGATAAAGACAGCACCTTCAAGTGAAATGTGTTAGAGATGGCCAGGATAAAATATCTGCCTTCTGTGGAGCTCTGGACAGCACCACTCCCCTCCATCTCACCTGGCCATATTTTTACAGGGTGATCATGAATGACATCTGTGGCCAGCAATTGTGCCATTTGGCATCGCGTCTGGGTTCCTAAAAGGGCCAAATGCACCTTGTTACAGAACTGGGGGTCTCCCTCTAAGGGGGGGTCTCCGTAAGCTGATGGATCCGTGCCTGGAAAGTTTGGGATAATGTTCTCTCTGAATTACTTCAGTTCTTAATGTTGCTTATGTTTATAGGCACTGGATAAACATGGAGTAGCCCTGTCTTGCCTGAAGGGCCAGAAATGCAGGTTTTAATGAAATATAATGTAAGGCAGTGAGTGAACTTGAGCAGACTGCAGGCTCTTTCCTTGAGAAATACCAGCTGGGCCTTCTTCAGGGGGTATCCTTGAAGAGTCAGCGAGGGATGAAGAGGTGCTCCTTGCTGAGGGAAACCAGACCTTTTATCACTCTGAGTCACACAGGCACCGAGAGAGACGCAGACTCGCTTGAAATACCACTGTGTCTTGCTATACTCCTTTAAAAGTAGTGGATGTTGTTAATGGTTATTACAAATGATAAATATTTATTTCAGCTTTAAAAAGGAATGGTATTGCTGCTGTCTTCAAAATGTCCTTGAGTAGATTTATAGTACAACTTTAATCAAATCTCGTTTTAACTCTAGTCCTATTCTGCAAATCTCTAGTGAAATTCTATTAATTTTCAATTAAACTTCAAGTAAACCAATTAGCATTTTCATTTCTTTAGAGCAACAAAGGCAGAATCTGTAATGAGTCTATCCAGTTGTTCACAGAGGAATAAATGGTCTGGATGGATTTCTCCAGCGTATCTTCTTGTGGAACTTTGTCTAATATATTACCTTTATCATTTTCTCCTTTGCTTTAGTCTCCAAATTGGATTTCTTGTGGTACACAAAGCTGTATTCAGGCTCTTCTCTCCCTAAGCTGTATTTTTTTATTCCTTTCAGTCTTCACCCCCCTTTTTTTAATGTTGTACTAGTGTGTTTTCACCAAAGCCAAAAGTGTGCAGCTGGGGCAGGCGCTGTAAAACCCCTTAGCTCTTGTCCTGAAGGACTCCAGGACCTACACTGACAGGGAGGAGGAGGAGGAGGAATATCATTTTCTCATTTGAAATACATGAACAGAGGTATCTGAATTATCGCAGCTGGAAGCAGACTCAAACCTAGATCTTTTCTGTCTCCATCCAGTATTTTATCTTCTTTCTCTTATTGCTACCTCTTCCACCAAGAAAGACGTGATCCCTGCCCTGGGGAGCCTCCTTGTAAAGAATTTATAGTCCCTGGGAGGAAGGCTGCCGCCCGGACTCGGGGTAACGCTCTCCCTGCTGCCCCCCCCCCCSCCCCTGCCGCCGGCCCCGCCCCTTTTGGCGGGAAGCGGGGCAGCGCGCAGGCCCCTCACGCGCCCCCTCGCGCCTCCCCTGAGGGGAGCTCGCCGCCTCGCGGACGGCAGGCGCCTGCGGAATGTGAGACGTGCGCGTGTTCCTCCGAGGGAGCGACTGGATCTCGCCTCGCCTTGCACATAGCAAAATGGGGAAGAGCGAGGCCGAAGCGGCAGCCGCTGATGCGGTTTCCCTGAGGTAAACCCGAACAGAGCTCGCCCTGCGCTGGTGTCTCCTCAGGGGCTGTTGCCCAGGCCCCAGAGAGCCAGCATCGACTTGGGGGGCCCATAAACAGCTTCATCTGCTTTTGTGTGTTATTTTATTGGTTATATGAACAAAGTGTGTTTTCCCAACAGTAAGAAAAGCGTGAGCATACAACATACTGAGGCTTTTGCAATAGAGCTGTTATCTCTGATGGAAGCTGACACAAAATAAGTTTGTCTCGTGATTTGGATGCTTCGAAGTGGTGTGCAATATTTAGAAGCAGCCTCATCTCAAGACACATCCCTAATTAAGATCCCTGACTGTTTTTCAAAGCATTCATGATTTGGAAAGCAGAAAGGGGAGAAGAAATAATGTTGTATATGTTCTAACAAGCTTTACAAAGGCACAGCAAGAACATGTTTGTAGTCTATCTGTTGCTTCAGCTTATCAGACCACCTGCAGTTCTTCCTGCTGCTGTATACCCTCTTACCTCATTTTAAAAAGTAAAAGTGTATTTGTTTAATTGTATCTACTGGAGAATGGGTTATGCTTGTATTTTCTGTCAACTGCTAGATATAATGCCTGACCGCATGTGTATCTTAAATGCTTGAACAAGCCTTATTCAGCCGAAGAACAAATAAAGGGTTAAGTTACCAGACCCCAAAAGTTGGAAACATTGCAGCTGGGGTTCTTGTAGTGCCTATTAAATTAGCTCTCTTGAATGAGAGCTGTGTGAGAGACTGGCTCCTTTTTTGTGGTAATAGCTAGTTGTTGGATATGCTCTCAGTTCTGTGAGGTGAGGGCTGTCCAGTTGATATTTGGTTAAACCAAATCTCTCTGTAAGCAGTAGTTGCTTTCTGCTCTTGCAGAAAGTCTAGATGGGCCTGATTAGCCTCTGGAGCTTGCACAGCTTTTGTCCGCTTTTCCTCTGACCTCTGAGAAACAGTTGGGGGCAGCACCTGAACAGAAGAGAAGGAACTTGCAAACATTGCACCTGAACAGAAGAGAAGGAACTTGCAAACATTATTTCCTGGCCAGCCTGCACTAATACCTCCTCTCTAAGGCCTGATACAAGAGTGTTAAATTTCCATAGTTCTAGATCCAAAGGTGGAAAAAATGTGGTGCTAAATATCAGTGTGATATTTCATTATTTGCAGGTGCAAAGACAGTGTTCAGAAGCACCTAAACAAGTCTGTGGGATGGATAGGTTCTTAAGATACTCAACTCCTTAAAATTTTATTCAAGTCTAAAGTGTCAAGAATCGAAATAGTCATAAACAGCAAATTTTGTGTGTCCGATAACAAGTCCTAAATGTACTTTGCTCAGCCAAGCCTACTGGTATAACTGAAAGGAATGGAATTTTACTAACCCTTTCTCAAGGGTTTAGCTCTTTCTCATTACAGCCAATGTAGACAAGCATAGTAATTAAAAGTGACCTCAACTTGCAGAAACAGAAGGAATCCTGGTACACTAAATAGAACAAACACTATATGTGTTAAGGCAAGAGGGGATTTTTACAGCGTTGGTAAGCTATATAAAGAGAACAGTGGGGAGGAGAAAATTCAGACTTGCTGTTACTATTCTTATTAACGTACCAAGAGATAAAATGCAATAAATGTGTATTCTGGCTGAGAGATTAGCCACCTTACAGGAGGAAGTGCAGCAATTGGTTGGCCAGGTGTTTGTCTTGAAGCTTAAAAAACAAAACCAAAGAGTAATCAAAACACTTAATTGACTCTTTCTAATATCCAAGTCAAAAGGATACATAGGAAAACTATAAAGAAGCATGTGGCAGCAGCACAGGCACTTTTCTGTCGCAGAGATATGACTGATTGCTAATAAGCCAACAGTCACTATGTTACTCCAAATACGGTGAAAAATCTTTTTGCTCAGTACCTATGCCCTAGGGCGGGCATTCAAATGACATGTGAGTGGGCAATATGCCAATTAGTGAGCTATTCTAGGCAGGTAATGTGTGCTAAGCATAATAAAATAGAATCCATTTCTCGGAGGTTATGTGGGTCTTCTTGATGACTCCATCCCTGAAGTAGTATTTCAGCTAAAATGTACCTACAAAATGACTTAAATTTCTTTCTAGTTTTATCAGAATTATTTAATAACATTTCAGTTGTATAATAGTTGTCTTTTCTGCTATTGTCTGATGAGACAAGGTAGAACCTAAGTCAAAAGTTGTTTTTAAAGTCCCCAGTTTCTCATTTCCTCTTATTGCCTGCATGACTGTGCTCTGCTTGCTGAAGTGAGAGGTTCCTGAGTTATGCCATTGAAAGTAAGAAGAGCATCCTTTTTAAAAAAGTTTTATGCAAATTGTTTTTCATTTCCTTTTGAAATTTGTTGCAACAAAAAGGACTATTATGAGCTTTTAATGCTACAGGTCATAGCAATGACCTTACATTTGACAGAAACAGTTTTAAATTCTGAATTACTTTTGCATTATGTTCCTTTGTAATATAGGTTAAGCTTTGGAAGAAGTTTGAGTTTTGTTTTTTCTTTCGAGGATTCTTTTGCTAAGCACCTAGCTAGCTCATTTCTGCGTGACAAATTATATTAATGAAGAACAGAATGCTATCTACTTGCTGCTGTAGGAATCTAATATACTTGCATGACTCTTTACTACAGCAGTATGCATTTAGCTCACCATCTTTTACAAAATACAATTAAAATTGCTTTGATGAAATATTTTTATTAGAGAATTTAATTTCCTTTAAATAAACTTTTGCAATGTATCAACTATGATTTACATTTTTTTAGATAACTAGTTTTTTTTAGTAGAAGAAAAGCAAAACCTTTTTGTTTTAGACCAAAAGTAAACAGTTAACACATCTCGATGCAGTTCAGTGCTGCCCATGAGTTCTTGATTGTCTCCTGATTTGTCTCTAGTCTACTTAATTTTGTTAGAGCAAAGTTGGTGCAAGATGCTATCATTTGGATGCAGTAGTGTATCATGCTCATTTTGTCCTGCAGTAGATATTGATAGGATGTGCATAGCAACAGAGGACTGGGCTTTGGGTGGGTTCTGCTTTTTAACAGCTGTTCTAGCATGCCTTATGTTGTCTGTTATTTATATAGCGAATTGTATTAAAGTGATGGCCTTGAGCAGACTAACAACACTGCTGTGACCCCTGGTATTTGGAACTATTGACAATAATAATAATTTGTGAGTCACTCTGTGATCCCCTGATGAAAATGAATGTATAATTATTTATTTGAGTTAATTATATTACACTTGAGTTAACTGAGATGCCAAAAGGCTAAATGAACTCCCCAGGAACTCGTGATGGGTAGGTGGCAGAGCTGGGAATAAAACACAAGTGTCTTCACCTCTCTGCTATCCCTTATTCGCTAGACAAAACTGGGATAATTTCCCTTATTTTATTTTTTTAAGGAAGGGCTGTGTGTACCAAAATACAGGCTAGGCAAATTGGCAAACAATGAAGAAAGAACAGTTTTGTGTAAGCAATATTTGTGTTACGTTGTCCTTGGTGTTTTCTGTCCCTCTCTCTCACAGATTGAGAGGGATGCTCTTCAGTGGAAAATGTACAGTGTGGTCAGACAGCTGAAAAGCCTACAGAGTTCCATTTACAAATTGTGCATCAAAGGTAAGTTGTATAAACACACTTTTGTAAATCAATTTAATTTATATAATTGAGGTGACAAATTAGAGAAAACAGCCTAGTGACAAAGTATTGTAATTATACAAAATCAGTCAGTGAACTAATTGAAGTAACAATCTATCAACAAAATTTATATATTTAAACACCATGCTACATGCAGTAATTAGACGGGATAAAGCTGGTGAAACCCTGTCGTCTTTACAAGAGGAAAAATGAATGGAAGGTCTGTACTTACTAAGATTCGCTTTTAAAAGTCATGTAAAGGGAAGTTCATGTTGTGTTTTCATTGTTCCTCAAAGCAGTAGAAACTATTTGCTATGTATTGGGTCAAATTTTAGAACCAGTGAACTTTTTGGAAAGGAATTTTTGTTTCATTTGTGTTCCAGTAGAATTCTTGTGACATGAGTTTTAATGGGTTGTGAGTAGTGTATCTTATGTTGACTTACAGTGCTTTTCTCAAGGTTTACATGGGATGCCATTTTTTGAGCAGTGGTAATTATTGTTATTTTTTTAAATTGATCTGTTGTTATCATTGATCATTTTGAGTCAATGAGCTATTTGCTTGCATTCACCCAGGTTTTGTTGTGCTTATCCTGATTGCAAGGAAAACTGAGTGGAAGTGGAGATGGTTCTACTTAGCTCTAGTTTATTTTTGACGTAGTCTATATTTACATCAAAAATTCTATTTAATACAACCTAAATGCAGTAAATGAGGCAAAGTACAAGCACAACTTTCCTTCTGGAAGTATCCAAATCTTCTGATGCAATCATGATAACTGGAATCTAGTGGATTGTTTCCACTCTTCCACACTTGTGCCTTCATCTGTAAGTATACCCATCAAAACCATTAAGCCTGTTTGTACAATAAACAGCATTACTGAATGGGTAGCATAACTAAGGGTGGAAAAATCAAGAAAGAACCCTGCTACTTGGCTTTTAGACCACAAAACTCTTCTCCGTGTGAATGCTGGGGAAGCTTGCTGCAGAGTTGATAGAAACTGTGATATTAATAATGCTCCACGTAAACACTTTGCAAACAGCTGATAGTATAAACAGAAGAGGAGTGAAAAATGCATGTGGGGACTTGTTCAGGTCCCCAACAGCTATGATTTTTATTGTCTTTATAACACATATCAAGACAGTATCAAAGACAGTGCCAAGACACAATCACCACGATAAAGCATTTGCACATGTTCTTCACCCCCCCCTTCCTCCAAAAGAGTACAAAAGAGAGAAGAGATTAGGAACTTCAAAGAGCTGCCTTTAAGGTAGGAATATTTATACGCTTGCTGTTGGGGAAAATAATTATTCCTGTGCTAGCATGGGAACAATCTTCACTTGAGCCAAGTATCTCTGAATGAAAGCCATAGTGATAGCCAGCCCTCAAATATTGCTTTGAGAATTTGATTCTTGGCAATTAAGCTGTTGGGATGGCACTACTGACAAACATCATTAGTGCAGTAAATACACGCGTGCGACAGTTGTTTCAGATGTGGCTCTGCTATTCTATTAGTACATTTGCTTTGATCTTTAGATGCATGTGTCACAGCTACAAGTCCCACTGCTGGAAACTGCACCAAGAGCAGTCTTGGTGACATTTGCAAGATTATTTTGCAGGTGAACTTAAGTGGTTTATTCCTTAGGTGTTTCTCATTTATCTTCAGGAGATGCCCATTAAATAAAAGAAAGGCTGTCAAATTGAAGACTAGGGTTGAGGCATATCTCATCCTTTCTTTCTCAAAGGAAAACAGTAAAGAGGAATCTATGGGGGGAGTTCAGCTGATAGTTGTGAGGTGTGAAGCTAGGCCAGTAATCATTACAGTTCCTGGATCAGGTCTGAAGTGTAAGGACGGGTTCAGGCTATCAGCAGTTCAACACCAGCCTGTGTAACATCTGTGTCTTTGTATTCTTAAAAAAAAAAAAGTCCTTTTTTATGGTTTTGTCTGCCTGCTTTATTGTATACTGATAATGTACTGGGTAGACAGGTCCATTCTGGGTGTTATGTATGATAATATATCTTGCCATGTGATTTGGCAGGAAACAGGTTAAATGCTTTCATAACAGGAGCTGCTGATGAGCAGCTTTCCTCATCCCTTCAAAGTTACAGAGCTGGTTTGGGGTGGGAAGGGGAAGAGGCTGGCAAGGGGTGGAGATGAATTGTTTGTTTTAGTTATTGACAAGTCTGAATGTGCAGTATCACTAGAAAGTTTCTGTTTAGGGAGGGATTTTCCCACAATTTTGCAAACATTTATGCAAAGCAAAGACCACTGAAAAATAATCCCCCAAGGAGCTGAAAACCGAAGAAAACCATAGTGAGCCTTCTTTCATTAATTCTTCCAGTGGAAGCAGAATTAGGCCACTGCTCAAAACTACTTTTGCAAAAGGTTTTATTTAAGATTTCTGAGCTAATTTTACTAACCTTACTCGATATCTTTTATTTCATAACCAGTTCCATTTAAATCAGTAGTAGAATGTGGGCCTTTACCATTTTTATGATACATTTCTTCATTTTGAAACATTCACGTCATATTTCTCTTTGTCCTTGTATTTAGTACATGTGCAGTTGTCATGAAAATGTATTGGACCTTTTGAGCGGTTCTGTGCTCTCATTCCCTGGCACAATTTTATTCCCTCTTCTCTTTGCGATAAGATTCATAGCTGGAAACTTTGTAGTGTGTGTGTTTATTTTGCCTTCACTGTTTTTGGTATGTATCTGTAGAGAGAAATATGGAATGTGTAGCCATTCAGTAAAGACTAAATCTTACTTCAGTAAGAGTTATGCAAACACATTTAACTTGTTTACTGAACAAACATATATTCACAAAGCTTTGAGTTATATTGTTGACTTCCACTACAATGTAAAGAGGAAATGAACATGGGGATAAAAATGGGAGAATAAAAAAGGAGAGATGATAAAAGTGTCATTTTTTCCCCTCGAGAACAAAGCTGCTTTACACTCAGCCACACACCTCTTTTTTCTTGGTAATATATGTTTAGAATGATTTAAGAACGCTTTAGCATTTTAGATGCATTTTGCAGGTTTTCTGAAACTCTGCTCTTTTTGAATTGGTTGAATAAATGAAATACTATCTTAGAGGTATTGTCCTCCATTACTGTATTATCTGAGCAACTCTTAATCTTCAATGTACTTACTCTCACAACACCCCTGTGAGTGAGGGAAGTTCTATTATCCTTTTTAAAAGTGAAGAACTAAGGAACAGGGACACTTGGAGTAAAATTTTCTATTAAGACTCCTTGCTATTGGTGAGAACTACATACCTAAGCATCTTCTCTGTTTGTGATTAAGTTGAGTAGTGGTGCAGTACTAAATGGGGCAGCACCTAAATTCCTTTTTAAAAATTTAGGAAGGTCAGTGAGTAAGGGATGTTTTGAGTAAACTCAGTGAAGGTGAAAGTGATTTATCTTTTATTTGAAAGCTAATTGTAAGAAGAAAAAAATTATCTCCAATTTTTATGGGACTGAAGTATGTAGATTTAAAAGATGTGTTGTGGGCTATTTTTGAAAAGGGAATTTTTTTTATGATAGGAAGTCATCCTTTTGGCAAAAGGCAGGTACAGCTTGAACCCCTATTTTGAGGAATTAATTGGGAGTTAGAGGCATTATGTGATATGATTCCTGGGATGGCATATTCATGCCTTCTTTCCTTCAAAATCTGCAGTTGTTTATAGCGATTTCCCTCAATCTGGCAGGGGAAATAGAAAAACTTTTTAGTAGAGGTGTGTATCACATTGGGGCGTCCTTCTACCAGGGTTTTATGAAAAAGATTTTTTCCCGAGTTCAACTGGCTTTGCATGGAAACCAGGGACGTAGTGAACAAATCCGTGATTGACTTAGATTGTCTAAAGTTTTCTGAGATTGGATTGCTGAACAAAGATGAACTGAATCTCCATTTACATGGTTATTCCTTGGAAGCTGAATCTGCAGGATGTGAGTTGCTGTCCTGCTGGACAAAGCTGCCAGGATGCAAGTGTAGCTGCACCTTTTTCTCCCCTCTTCCTCCCATTAGCTGACAGCTCTTCAAAATGCTCATGCAAATATATCAGGTTGCTCTTATACCTTTGTCATATAATTTGACTGTACATTCTTAGTGGAGCCGTGATCTCAAGTGTGATTTCTAATAGCTAATAAACTGTGAACTGGCTTATAGTTTTCATTACATACAGTCTGAACTTGAGATTTTTTGACCCGGAAACAAGAAAGCTTACAGCAATGCCTGAAGTCTTAGTGGATTACTTCAGAGTCCCAAGAAAACTTTTTTTTGATACATAGTCTCAGTCATGTCTCCAAAAATGAACTATGAGTTGCGGAAGGAACATAATGTATACACCCTTTTTTCTCTTTGGGGGCCCGACTGAGTACTCCCACAGCAGTTTTTGAAAGAAGGTTATAAAAAATCAGAGAGCAGCCTTATTACTTGCACCAACAGTACTGCAGGTCAGTTGTGGAGTGCCTGTTTTAGGTATTTTTAGGTGTATCTGTGTAGACTGAAAATCTCCTACTAAAGTGTGTTGTTGTTGTTGTTGTTGTTGTTTTTTTTTTTTTTTTTTTGGAATTCAGTTCTTCAACAATATATGATTCTCAAGGGAAATGATTCTTTTAGTAGAATGCTTTGGTTTTCTTAGATATCAAGAAAAATTTCCTATTTTTAACCTACAAACACATTCTGTACTGTACCATTCTGTCTTCTGTGTGTGTTCAGTGAGAATGGGATTGACCTGGGACTCCAGAGCTCTGATTTCTCCTACCACCTTTGCTCCTGATCTGCTCGAAGACATAGATCAAGTCACTTTTTTGTTTTATTTTCACATTTATTCAGTGGAAAGAATGAAACCTAGTTTCCTGAGTTGATTTGAGATTCACTAATAAGAAGTTGGTATGCATGGTATGGTAATCTTTCAGTTGGTATGCATCTTTCTTGGAGTGTGTTGTTCAAAGTTAAAGCAGTTCTGTAGCCAAATTCTTAGTAGTGCTGGACAGAGTTGTGTGTCTTTCATCTTCAGCTTTTGCAGCCAGGATGTCCCAACATGTAGCAACTTTAAGGAGAAGGCCCTTGGTCTCTGAAACTGAGGCTACCTTAACTGAATTAGAGCATAGAAGATCTCTTTATTCTTGTCAATATTTTGGCTTCATGCATCTATGAAAATTGCTTTACTTTCTTCCTATAATTTTATGGTGCAACAGGAGTAAAAAACAAAACATGGTCATTTTGAATAAAATGGTAGCAGTTAAACTTATCTTATTTGGACTGAGTTGCTTATAATCTGATATGTAGTAGTGCAAGCCACAAGACTGAAGTTGAAGACCTATGTTGATTTTAAATCAGCTAGTCTTATGCAAAGATTGTAGAACTCAAATGGAAGTAGAGAACACAGTTAAGGAATACAGTTTTAATGGCAAGAGGTGTTTTTCATGAGGATTTATTTTGCGTTCCTAACATTTATTATACTGCTCAGTAGTGCAGATCATTTTGCCAGTTTGCTCTGTTCCAGTAGAGATGTGTGCTTTTGGAAACGTGTAGTGTGTGACAGAGGGCTGCAATTACAGCCCTGGATATTGAAGGGTGAAGGTGAAGAGCTGCTTTAGTGCATCAAGAGAAAGGATGCACTAAGTATACGTATTATTTAAAGGCTTTTTGCGGTGTGTGTATAACATAATGACTAAGCAAGCAGTCCATTTGGGACTTCAAATATGGTTTTTTAATAAACTTTATCCAGGCTACTCATGGTTTAGGGAACAATTGCTTCCCAAGGAGAAAACAAAAAGGAAGAGATAAAAAGTTGTTAAGGACAGACTACATACGTAAATCAAGCCCAGTAAATTCAATACATATAGATTTGATGAAAGTAATTAACCTGTGAGGCATGTACAGGCATGTTTTATCTGCTATAGAATGTAGTGCACTGGAAAGTCTGACTTAGAAGTCAGGCAATTCTTAGCTTAAGTAGTATTATGTTTTCTTTCACTCATGCAACACAGAACAAGCCATATGTTCTGAATATGAGCGAAACAAAGAAAAAATAAGTTTTGCATACTGTTTTCACAGGTGCTAAGTAGAACTGTCTAATTATTTTTTGACATCTGTGTTTTCAATAGAAAACTGGATTTTTTGAAACAAGAATTCATATCTTTACCTATGAGAAACTCAGAGTTTTGTTTTAAAAACACATTAAAACATAAGTCTTTATAATTTGACTGAAAACCAAAATAGTTTGATTTGGGTATGTTGCTCTAGTTTCTTTATGCTCTTATTTTTCTTCATGTCTTCAGTGCTGCAGATAGCATCTTTGATACTACTATGGCCAGGAATTCTCATGTTAGTGCTTTTACCTACAACAAGAGAGTAACAGGAGAATAAGCCACCACAATAGCATCTATCTTTGAGCAAATACGTTGGTATTTTGGATTGGCTGCAACTGTATTTCAGTGTTCAGAGGGTCCCTCTTAGGGTCAAGAGGTGTTGCAAATGCTCAATGTTGAGAACAGAATTTGGAAAGCAATTTCAAATGCACAGCAGCAACTGTATCAAACTTAGTAGCATATGAGCATGGTGGTTATTGCTCTTTGGAACACTTTCTTTTCAATGAAAGTTTCCGAAAAATACCATGCAGTGAGCAATGAACAGAACTAATCAACTATTTTTCCCAAGCTTCTGTAGGCAGCATCTGAACTGAAGTTGTATGGTAATAAACTTTGGAGGCATGTTTTGGGAAGTTATATAGACTAGAGAAATATAATAAAGCTTCTAACCTCTGGGAGTTCATAAGTTTTCCCCTTGTCTCTTTATTCTGGCAGCAGCCATTTATAGCTGCCTTTTTTAGCCACAGGAAATCCCTTCTCTTGAATTGAAAGAGGTAGGTGAAATGTATTCCCTCTAAAGGCAACATCTGTGCTTCTCTGTGAATCAGCCAGAAGGGGTGCTGTATATGCTAATCAGCTTAACTAAGATAATAGTAAGGAATGATAATTATTTTCAGGTGGGAGTAGGTGCTGCTTGACATCTATGGAAGTAAGATTGATGCCATAAATTATTACAGACATATGCAAAGATGTGCTGATACAAGTCATCTTTTTTTTTTCTGTTTAGCTGCTTGCCTCAGTATATTTAGATTTAAAAAAGAAGGAAAACCATGCTCATCAGTAAGGTCTTCAATTAATCAAAATTTGAATGTAGTAAGAGCTTGAAAATCATCATACAGTGTTGTTAATAATTAGAAAGATGATGTTGTATGTTGAAGTATTTGCATTAAGCAGCCCAACTGGAAAAAATTGTTCAAATTTTCAGCCTCTAAACTGTACACATTCAGCTTGTTCCTATTCCTGTCTGTTAATTGCTTTATTGTTAACTTATTTATTATTTCATATTATGTTAGTGCCTGATGTTTACTACCTGGATCAGTACTCATTGTCCTTGGAACTCTTTACAAAACAGTTTTTCCCTGAAAGACTTTCTAAATCTGTGTGCCTTGTTTGTGTAGTTAACGGTATCCTTTATATTTCTTGGCTTTTTAAAGTCCTATTTTTTTCAACCCATTCTTAGTTTCAGTTGAAATCAATTAACCCAGGCCACTTACTAGGTTAATGGTAGAGCTGACAAATGAATTCTAATCTTACAAGTCTCTGTCTAGAGTTTTTATTGCAAAATCTCATTCCTTTCTGTTTAAGCCCTGTCATTTTTTGCCTCTCTTTAAGCTCAGTCTTCCATTCACTTGCATTCAGTTAAGGATTCCTAGACTTCACGATGATTTAAAAGAGTATTCACGTATTAATCTTCTATCTTCTCTTCAGTAAGTAGCAAAGTTCTCTAATGGTGCGTAAATATCTTCACTTCAGTAGTCTCCTAGTACATAAGCCTTTGATATTGTAGTGAAACCCTAATGTTCAGGACCAGACTTTACCCCCCTCCAGAGTTTTGACATAAAAATCAGTTACCAGATGGAGAAACTGAAACAATTGATTATGTTGTTATAACTTTCTGTATGCACACTAGTCCCTCATGGTAAATGCAAGATCACAGAATAGAGCTTAACTGCATTGAAAGGATGAGCTGTTTCACACTTAGTGAGATATGAGTATGCTCACAGAGCATGACAAGGGTTCTCCTGCCAAGTAGGAACTTGTTAAGTCGTGGTAGCTGAATGGCCTGTTATTGTCTTTCTGTAGCCTTCTCTGAAGACTCAAGGAAGAACAAAGTATTTTATAAGCCTCTTGTTCTACTGCTAGGGGGTTGTACTGTGAATACAAAAGATGGATGAGGCCAGTTGCATGAAATTCTTCATTGTTCGGATAAAACTTTGGAGACATGCAGTCTTCCCATGTAGGTGTTTCTTAAATGATAATCATATTTTTTTATTGCAAGAGTTATTCTTCCAGGAGAATTTGGACTTAGCACTTTGTTAATTGACCAACAGAGAACTCCTTATTAGATCTTAATTTAAGACTTACCTTGAGATAGCATTAGAGATAGCTAAATTGCTCTTCCTGAATATTAAGAGCACTGGGATGACTTGGAATATATAGCAAGATACTTGATTTTCTTTTTTTTGTAATTGTAATCGGATGTATTTTCATTAAGTTTAGGGGCAGAAGCAAAATATTTAAGCTGTTGGTCAGATAGGCAGAAATTGTAAAAGGGCCAATTGTGTTGCATGCTGCCTTTTATATACTAAAATATAAATTTTTGTAACTAGAGATCTGTGATAGGGAGGAAAATCAAGGTTATTGGGGGGGTTGCATATATCCTCTTACTACTCTACTAATCCATTGAATTCCCCATGCCTAACCATCCATTCATCCTGCCCTCATCTCAGGGGGACTTAAGCTTCTGATGTAATCTATATGGATAGTCATAAACTTATAAATTCTAATTTTTGCAGCAAGAGAAGAATTAGAAAAGTATCTATCAGTCTGCCGGTTCCTTAGCTTTAAAAAATAAACCTAAAATTTATTTTTTCAGAGAGAAGAGAGAACTTTATTAATAATGATCTGTCTCTCTGCGTGTTAAGGTATCAGGAGTAAACACAATTTTATTTGTAAGATACAGAGACTTAGAAGTCACTTAAAATGGCAAGCAATTTATTGGAAATGGACATCACTGCTTTAATATGAAAAATGTTCGTAGACTATAAAGAAGTAATTCCAGTTCAGATATAATCTTTGAAGGGCCTATTAGTTTTTTGATTGCTAGGCCTAGAGAAGGATTACACAGCAAAGCAAAGAGATCGTATTTGTCAAAAATGACAGAGTTTTTCTAAGAAATCCGTACTCCAGGAGCTATAGGAGATTCAACCTAGTTTTCCCTTATTGAAAGAGGCAGATTTCTTAAGCATTAGAGAAGTACTTACGTTACAAGATAAGGTTTGGAAGGACAAACCGATAGGCCAAACTAAAAGGTAACTGAAATAAATTTTTGAAAAGGATGACAAAACCTTGCTAAGTATTCTAGCGCTCTGCAAAAGAATATTTGCATCTCTGTTAAAACCTGCAATGTTAATCTGCAGCATGATCTAAGACCCAGAGATCTTACTCCCAAAGGAAAAAACAGCATAGATTGCTGGACTTTGGATGAACTCCCCAGAATATAGTGTTCTGAGTGGTGAAAATGATGAGTTTCTCAGTCACAGCTGTTCCCAAGGTCCTGTGGTGTACTATGTAAATACTTTGGGTCATTGCAAAACAAGCAGATGTGGGCTACAATAACAGAGAGAAAGGAAGACTATAAGCAAGCAAACTAACACAGCAACAGAAAGCCTCCATTAGTTGGCTGGATTATTCCCTCAGTTGCGGAAGAAAAATGAACACCTGGGAAGGCGTATGTTTGGGGCGGGGGAGTTTAACAAAAGCTTGTCCTGTTGGGGTCTGAATTGCATTCTTGAGAGGGGAGCTGGCAGTCATATCAGAAATAAAATACAAAAGCACTAGACTTTGAGCTGTATATTAACCACTTGCCTTAACTGTATGAACAGGGTTTTATGAGAGATGAAAGGATGGATAGTCTCATGGATAAGGCACTGAAGTATTACTCGGGTCTGGATTCATTTTTGGGGGGTTTTGCCACAGTGTTTCCAAATGCTTCTAGTAAATAACTCTTATAGGATATTTATTTTTTCTGCCCCTTGTCCTGTGTGTTTAGACAATACACTTTCAGAATGTGTGTTCAGTATCTTACACTAATAATTTCAGTTTCTAGGCGAGACTGAAATACAGAAAATACATTTGTTACGATTGCAATTGAAATGAGCATTTCAAACATATTTGACTTCCCCAATATTGCCTTCACATTTTATGTTCTATACAGAAGTTCATAAAAATAAGATATGTGGAAGAAAAACATATTGGTCAAACTGTCCCATAATGTAAATAGCCTCTTTGAGCTTAATGGGTGAATACGAAGCTGCGTACAGAGCCAGCCAAATGCAGCTAATCATTTAATTCAGACTTAAGATGACAATATGCAGACCCAGACCTGGGTAAATTCTGCCCCACAGGGTGACACTGTAACTGAATTTACCTCTATAATGTTCATATTCTTGGGCTGTTGAAGGTGGATTTGTTTTTATAAGTTAAAAAATATTCTCTTCAGCTTACTAGTCATTAGGTTTCGTATTCCGTATTTTGTATTGATATTCCATACTTATATATTTCTGATTGTACAGCATATATACTAACCAGGAACAGGAATTTTTAAACATGGAAATGTGCTCAAAAGCAGAACTTTTCAACCTTATCATGGGTCTTTATTCTGTTCCTTTTAAAAATGTAATTTCAGCAAGAATCTGTGAAATGCTCTGCTTTCTGCAAATCAAAAATTTTTTTTCTAACATAATGTTCTATTTGGTTCTAAATCTATATGATGATAGTCATGTATAGAGGCAACAACTGTATTGACATTATCCACAAATGGATGTCCACACATCATTTTTTTAATGAATTAAACTGCAGACAGTTTGTTATGTTTTGTTTATTTTTGAAGGAAACTAATTGTTCTTACATTGTTGCTAAATGAAACAAAATATTGTGTTAATGCCTTTGTTAAAAAACGCAAAGCATGGAAACCTGTTCATATAAACTGTGCATACTGTTTGTCAGAGTTATGTCTCTGTAGGTGGGCAAGGTCATAAACACCTTTTGGCTCAATGTAGAGTGGAAGGTGGGGGGGGGGAAAAAAGCACCTAACAAACTACTGAAATGTAATCAGGCTTGCTTATCCCTTGGAGAAAAGATATGGAACTGGTCGATTTTATCTTTCTCACTGACGAGACCCAATTTAGCAGATAGAGAATTCCACCTGAATAGAACTTTAAGTTATTTAAGTTATTTATTCTCTTCACAAATATGTAGCTAATATTTAATTTGCAAAATACGTCCTTGGATATTTTTTTTCTAAATCTTTACTCAGTCATGAAAATTATGGAAAAACGTTAACGTATCTGGTTGCTTTGTATTCTGCTCCTGAAAAAACCCTAGGCTTTTCAAAGGCTGGTAGTATCTGTGGATGTGTAGTTCCATAAACTTAAAATGAATTCTGAGTGCTCAAATACTTCTAGTTTTTCTGGAAATTCTACATCAAGTGTGTAATTCTCCAGTTTTTCTAAAGTCTCTTAGTAGCTTTTTTTATAGAACAGAGCTTACAAAGGAGGCCTGTAAGTCCCAAACCCATAAAACTCTTCATGGAACACCCAAGGGCACTGCTGTCACAGCAGAGATTGACAGGAAGGGGAAATAATGTTGCTTCTAGGCCACAGACACCTGGGAAACTTGTTACAAAATTACGAATTAGAATTATTAAAAATTATTACTACTATCTCAACAATAAGAAATCAGTTTTTCCAATTTGATTTTTTATCAAAAATTTGTCAAATCTTTTGCTTTATTTGGTGTTGCGTTGAACAGTTGAAGACTCATGGAAATAGGTCTGTGCGATGAGTTTGTAAGACAGAGTATGTGAATTTAGCAGAATTATTTATAGAACCATTTCTATTTCCCTCATTATTGTACTAGCAAAGCACATTGCAAGTGCTGAAGAACCATGTGAGGTAGAGAAATCATTACTTTCATATGATAGATGCATAGCTGAGCTAGGAGGAAGTTAGTGGCTTGTCAGGATATAAACTGGAAGGCTAGGTAATGAACTCGCATTGAAAGGCAGTGAAATTTCACTGCCAACTCTCGTAATCCCCTTTGAATTTCCCAGTCTAAAACTATGACTCTAGAATGGAAACACTCTCCCTTAGCTCATTAGTGCTAGTGGAGAGTGGATGCTCATTTTTGCCTTAGCATATAGTATATGGAATTATTCTTATTTCCTTGCACTGCTTATAATCCTCTGGATTCCCCTGAATGAAGAATGCTCTGAAACAGAAAGCAAAATGAAATGTATTGGCATGTCAGTTACAAGTGAAACAAAATGAAATTAAATACAAATAGAAATATTTAAAAAAAGGCTAAATATCTCCACAAGGATGTGTTTGGTAAAATGCTTCAATTTAGTTTCTTTATCTTGTATAAATAATGGCATGTTCCTCCGCCCATCCTGCATTACAGAAAGCAGTCAGCTACTGCAATCAGATGTGTGTAAAAGGAGTTGTTTTTAATTTTCTGTCAATTATTCAGATGACTGAATCTGTTGTTTGTAATTTGATATCTAGGCTCCTACAAATCAGCAATAATTTGGGTTAGATGTTTGCCTGTTCAAATGAAAGTAGATGCCTTGACATGGGGAAATTGGACATGTTGAATTTTGCTTGGTGTTTTATGTTTTGCTGTATTTGTGCTTCTTAAAGCTAACACTGAATTGTTGGATAGATTTTGCTATCTGACAGTGATTTTTGCTTGTATATACTGAGGCAAACAGTTTGTGACACCAAACACTGTTGTTCACCCTTTTTTATTTTCTTGGGGTTTTTTGTTTTTTTGCTCTTGGAGGATGGGTATGTTTGCCACTGTTTGGATTTTTTTTTGTTGCTTGCTGCAATGTCTAGAGCAAAGAGATCAGAAGACTGATTGCTAATACAGTATAAATTTAAAATAGCCCCGTGCTGAGTAGTTGTGAGTACCTATCCATCTTTCACACGCAGTTCCTTGCAGTAATGGTCCCATACTACCCAGAACGTTATGCTACTCGTGTTGGGGATAGTGATCTTATGTGCAAATCAAATTCTGCATGGTAAATCACATTTCTGGGTCTTCACAAGATTGAGATGGTGAATTGTAAACCCTTTTCAGAATAGGTCATCTCTGTGCATATACAGAGCCTTATGCAAAAAAAGCCAGATCTCGACTGAGACTTGTGTGTGCTTCTTTAAAAAAATCACCACCTTCTGACTAAGCTTTTGTTAGATACATTTCTGCAGCACCTCATATTGCCTCCTCTTTAGTATAGACTGTTAAAACAGGGGTATTCAGAGCCTGGAGAATTAAAGCTCCTTGCACTGATTTGATTGATGGTCCTTTTATCAAGTGCTGTGCTGATACATTGTGCATACAACATGCAAAGTACTGCATGCATTTTCCAATTGAATGACTTTTCTCAGTGAAGAAAATCCATATTCTCTGCTTCAAACAATGTAGACCAAAAGTCGAATAAACAGTAAAAAAATGAATGGAGTAACCAGGGATTAGCAAACACTGCATTATGTTGATTACCCACATTGTCTTCAGCTTAATAAATTTCATTTTGCTGTAAGTCAGTTTAATTGTGTGTGAAAATAGAGAAGGTGGAAAATGAGACTGAACAAGGGGGTTAAATGACAATGTGCCATTCCAGAAGCAATTAAAAAAAAAAATCCCTTGAGGAAAATAAAGGAGTTTTCAAAATGTAAAATAAAATACACAATTCTGTTTTAATGTGGGAAGCCAAATTAAATAGTCTGTACAATCCTCATCATTAAACCCGTACAAAACCAGTTGACAAAGTGCTTTTTAATGCATCATGTGGCACTTGCATTACTGCAACATTGACTTGCATTATTGAGGAATCACTAAAAATGGACAAACAGGAAGTAGCAGTCATTCTAAATTGTGGGTTTTGCAGCCTGTTCACAGAATCCAGATTAAGACCCCTGAGGCTTGCTATAATTCAATACATGTTCAGGCAGATCCTGTTGCAGAATAATGACCTTTAATTTCCTCTCATAAGTGAATCGCTAATGAATAGATTCATCTTGATTCATGAGAATAACCTTGCATCCAGGAGTTTTAAAAGAGCTGGCTGGAAGGCTCATTAATTGATTCATACTAGCCTTTATTTATTTGCTTTGGTAAACCTTGGTCATTATGGAATTTTCAGTGGACTGGAAGAAATGAAGGACAGGATAATAGACCTGAATCTTGGAAAGCTGAAGGTGTCGCAGTTGGGAAGAGAGAAGTGCTGTAATGGGTTTCTCCTTTCCACAATAGCCCTTTCTGTGAAGGGCCTCAGTTCTTGCAGGACAAATCTGCAGCCCTGTAGTCTTTGTGGATTCCTTATGGCTGTTTGGATACTTGGCACTGTAGTATCCACTTGCCCAAGGATGAAGGTTCTGTCCTGTAGGCCAGTTGAAAGCGGAGGATGGCAGCAGGACAAAGGGCATTGTATGTAGTTTAGAGTTATTAACTTTTCTCGCTGAATTTTGATAATTTCCGCGGAATGATTTAGGATAGCTGAACCTATCTGCTGTAAACTGTTGGCATCAAGAAATGAACTTGCATTAAGTACCCTTCAGCTAACAGAGAGAGCATCAGCCTTACAACAAAATGACAAATACCATCTCAGGGTTATTGCTCTCTGTGCTCTGATTTCTGGGCTGACTCTCATCACTCCCGTAGGACTGGAGCATATCACTTTCTTTTGTCAGAGATGACACCTGTATGGTTTAGGAAATGGTGAATGATTTCCTATGCATAAATTAGAAAAAAGTACAGAGAGACTGAGACCCAGATTTTCTTAAGTTTTTGTGTATCTAATTCTCATAAAATCAGTGGGAGTTAGGCAACAGAGTGTTTTTGAAAGAGGTTTGTTCAAGGTCCCTGATAGCGTAAGAAGCTGAATCCCAATCTCTCACATCCTGTGTTAGTGCTGTCTTCTCCTGTAACATTCACTTCAAGGTCTGCCCTTAGATTCAAATTGGTTCTGACATTCAAATTGGCTCTAGCTGTGGCAGATACTCTGTGTTTTTAGGCCTGTTGATTTTCAATGCTAGCTACATTTCACTTGCCCAGTGATCCTGTCAATAAACAGCCTATGTGAGCACCCGCAGAAAGGTACCTGCAAGTAAATAGTATGAGCTTAGGGGTGTCTCCACATTTAGTCTGCATGTGCCACAAATGGGATTTTTCGTGCAGATAGAGTCTCCACAGATGGTACTGCTTCAGTACTCCTCTCACGTTGCTCGGCATGCTTTTACAATGGCTAAGATCATGTGGAAATTTTTAGGCCTACAGGAATGGTCCAAGAATTCTAGCATGTATTTCTCATTCTCCTGCTCTGTGAAAGCTTTTCTTGACTAACTACCTGATATTCTCCTTAAAAAACAGAACAGACATTGTCATGTTGGCGGTAAGAAAATGCTGACCTGACCAACTCCTCTGAGCAAATTTTTCTTGCCAAGCTGGCACCAAAAGCCATTCTCAGTTGCTAAGCCAGCCTGTGGAACAGAGCAGCGTTTGGATCTACAGCCTGGGCAACGCAATAGAACAAGGGGAGCAACGTAAAGGGCAGCTGACTGCAAAGCTCTTAGCATTCTGCACAGCACACAACTTCAGCTCAGTGTTAAATCTGCTATTATAATTCTCTGTTAATTACATAGTGTTGATTATATAACTACTTAGCAGTTCCTCCTCTTTTAATGAGCACAGCTGTTTTCTGTCCAGCTTCAGTGGTGAAAATTTCCCATCTCCAATTTAAAAGTAATACACTCGAAGAAAACTCTAGAGGGTTCTTGGGCTCGCGCTGTTTAATATGTTTTAATGCTCACAGTGCCTACAGGCTCCTTTCAGTGTAGAGAGCACTTACGGCCATTCTCCTTACCCCATTAAATGAATCTTTATAACTAATGAACTTTATTAATAGAGTTAAAAACCTAACAAAGCCCTCACCTTGTAAAGAAAAACATTTTATTTAGGCAGACTGATACAAACTGTCCCATGTAACAATGCTAATTTGGATCAATGCCCCGTATTCACTATTTCCTGACCAAGCACTTTGTAAAAAGTGGGCCAACAGGCAGTTTTCTGCCCAGAAGGGAGCAATATACACACACATTTGCTTATGTTAAATTAGCTGTGAGTTATCCATTAAGCAGGAGACACGAGTGTAATCTTGCCTGGAGACCAGAGAGGCCAAGGTGCTAGAGTATGAAGGGGAAGGAATGTGTGGGCAAGTGGTAGCAATATGCTGGACAAAGACATTTACTGTGCTGCTTGCCCTCAGGTTCATGCCAGCTGTGCTGCATGGGTGGCAGTAGCCTCTTAAAGTGCCCAATGAGAACCCTGTCCAGTTTCATGTGCTGCAGAGACTGTGCAAATGTTTTGAACGTAAACAATTTTTCTCTGGAAAACATGTTTTTGTCAGAATCAAAACATTTCCTGGGAAGATGTAGACTTGGATAAAGTTTTAGGTGGAAGAACTGTCAAAACAAATCACTTCATCTTTCTTGTTTTCACAAAGTCAAATTCATTTCACTCAGATATTTGTAACTTTTAATTTTCAGATATATGAGAATACATTGACATGTTTTGACATTATCAAGATGCAATGATTGTGGCCCTAATAGAATGGATAAGAATGTTCAATTAAAAAAAAAAATTGCTTTGTAAGCTATTTTGATGGTGACATGGAAGGAGAAAATGACTTATCAAGTCTGTAGTAGTGGTAGCATGTCTGTAGCAGGCACAAGAGTTCAGCTTTATCTCCTAAATCCTGTACCTGTACTAGAGGACCATTATTTCTGCTTGACAGAGCTGTGTTCTAATCCTTAACAAGATTTGAGATTACCTATTAACTTGATCCTACTAATAATTTTTTAAGTCTAATAAATGATAAGTATTTGGGCAAATGATTAAACATTCTACAGAGTTGCAAGTCAGTTATAACTGCCTAAAATAATTTCCACTCTCATCTATAATATCTATTAATGATTTGTTAATCCTCTTTGTAGATGTGACCTTACCATAAATTGAGACTGCTTGATCCATTATTAAGAGCAAAGATCACATTCCTAGAAAGAACATGATTTATCTGGAAGTCATTCTTTGCCTTTTTAAGTAGTGCATAGATAAATGTGTTTGTTTAGCTAAAGAGTGTCCTTTTGTTTCCCTAATACACTTGATTGTAAACATGCATCAAGTTGTTTCCCTTGGGGCACTGTTCAGATGCATCTTGAGTTACATTATGATGATTATGTTCCTTCTTTCCATTAATAATTACACTCAGTCCCACCTGTTCAGCAAAGTAGTGATTCTTTGATTTCCCCCCCCCCTTGCTATTATGGACTGTTGTGCACTGAGTGTATATTTTATGCTGACACTGCAGGTTGCATGATCTCCCTGTATTTTCCTTTTTTCCTTTACTGTGGGTCACGTGTGACTCCGTGTAGTAACATTTGATTTTGGGTCAGCTAATTCATTCAGTTCCTAGATCTGAGAGCTAAGGACAAACACAGCGGTGGTATTTACTACTCTGCCGCACTAGTGAACTTTCCTAACATAACCAGGCAAAGGTAGCTGTAATCATGTTGGTTATACTATAATTTGACTTTTCAGACTCACTTGTTCCAGGAAAAATGATACCAGAATTAAGTGAAATGGCTGATGAAAGTATAAGGATGATAAGATAAAAATCAGTTGTACTGGGAGGGAGAGGGGTATTAAAAAGAAAAAAAAAAGAAAGAAAAATGTGAGGGAGGGAGCCAGAGTTGTAAATTCTTCTGAGAAGCAACATGATTGTGGAATGTGAAATTACTCGTTGCTCTTGGCAGAGAAGTTGTGTGTAAGGCTTGGGGCAGACTACAGCAAATATATTTCAGCTCTAGACTTACTGAAGTGTATAGGGGAATCTGCCTGATAAAATATAACAAAAATAAAATACCCTGGTCTCTGTAAGAATACTGTAAGGCTGTTCCCTTTTGCTGTCCAGTAAAGCTTTTGCCGTATCATCTGGTATCTAGGCCAGCTTGTCAGATGGTGTAAATGTTGACTTCAGAGGAATTACACTGACTTGCACCAGTTGAGGTGGTAGTGCTAGGCTGTATGGCCTCAAGGTGCCCAGAAGGGGCTATTGTAGCACTTGTGTGATGGCGAGTGTTTTCTGATCTGTGACTGGTCCTGGTGGTGACTCTTTTCTTTTTCGTATGACAAAACAAAAAGTTTAAAAATCCTTTACATGATTCCATTAATTTTGCTAGCAATGTACCAAGATGGAATTTGGCTCACAGTGATGGATTTAAGAGAACTGATTTGAAGTGTTATTCAATATTTACATTCAGTAATACCTAGACAAACAAGGATTCCCTTGTTTTAGATGTTTTGTATACTTCTGTGTCTTTTTTCACCCAGTCCTGTTCCAATTTCAAAAACAAATGAATAGAGGAGTTGGGTATTTTTTGTGTAATCTTGTTGGTTTACAAAAGGTGTTCAAGTTCAGTTTCACTGAAGAAAGCTGCAGTCAAACATTAGTGTTTATTATTAATGCTTCATAACCTCTTTTAATATTTTTCTTTGCTTTTTAATGTTCTTCAGTGACTGTCTTTGTTCCTTCCCTCCCCCTGCACAGTTTCAGGATCTATATTAGCTATATAAACTCCAGGGAAACCCTTGCTAGTCAAAATTGGCAATCTGCTCATGTTTGTGTTTCACTACTTTTGTTTCAGTTACCCAATTAGAATGAGGGAACTTCCATTTAATTTTTACACTGGGAAGGAGGACACTAAAACCACAAGCATGAATGAAGCTTAACATGATTCGTAACAAAAAGTACAGTAAGAGTCTCATGCCCTGGAGCTTTACAGTCTATCTAGATAGGAGCTTGAAAAAAACATGGATGATTATCCCCTTTGGCAAAGGGGGAAATAAAACTCAGTATGACTTGCCCTAAGATCGCAGGGGTGTGCTTGCATCAGCACTGTGAAATTAAGACATTTTTGGATTTCTAATTCAATGCCTTTACCATACATTATCCTTCTTTGCTTCGAGAGGCAATTATTCATATTGGATTTTGCTTTCTTGGCTAACAAATAACTTGCATTCATCCAAGGCTCTCACGGTGCTTTACAAATATGGGAAAAGAACTTTTATCTCCATATTGTAGATGAGGAAACTGAACCACAGTAATCTCACAAGGTCTAGCCTTTCCTATTTGTTACTGATATGCAGATTCGCCTGGGGTCCAGCATTACAGCAACAAACTTCCAGGAAGCCTGGAAGAGTCCGCACTACAAAACTTCGAGGGGGAGGGGGAAGCCCTTCAGCAATGAAGTGGGTAAACAGTGGGATTTACATAATATGCTTCCTAGATTTCCTAGGCAGAAAATATACCCTCTGACTGGTAGTTGTCTTTTGACCTGGTTAACCAGGTCAATATTGCTATATCCATAGAGAGATGGATATGGCAATATTGGGAAGTGGTGTTTAGCCATCTCATTTTGTAACTTTCAGTTTGTTGGTCAACCTCAAAGTCAACCCAGAAATAAAAAGAGAGCAGTTTTCTTTCTCCTAGACAAGCTTAAGGTGCAGAACTGCTGAGAAGAATCTTTTCCTCTGTGAATAGGGGAAGGAATGGATAATAGCTAAGAAGATGGCCACAGATGAAACCCCTTGCTGGTTTAGAAAGCCAGAGGCTTTGTTAAGTCATGATCTCTTTAGCTCTGAAGACAGCAGCAGAAAGAAAAGATCCCTTAGATCTTTGTGTCTTTTCTCCAACCCTTTGTCTCTCCTGGTTTCCTTCAAAGCAGCAATTTCTTTTCTTCTTTTTTTTTTCTTTTTCTTTTTTTCCCCCCTTTTCAGTTCTGATTAGCAAAGAACCTCCAGGGAGCCAGTACAGAGCTGAACTTGGCCCAGACAGCCAGGAAGACTGAGTTCAGTGTCTGTACAAATGTCCAGGATAAACTGCTGTATTAATATTTCAAATGATTTCCTAATGCAGTATGTGCTGTGGCAGGGATCCAGGGAATAAGGCATTCCTGGTGAAATCTGCCTTCTCTTTTTATTATGCAGTTATAAACAGTTTATTTTAAAAAGTGTTTTATGAAAAGAGTAATGTGGGTTTGTTTGTTTTTTTCATGGAAAATCCCAATGCCTTCCTTTTTGGCCTTACACCAATTTTATTTCTACCTCTGTGGAATTACACCAATTTTACTTGGATGTAATGCTGGAGAACCTAGCCCTGTCATTTTACAGTTTACTGTAAATCCATTTCCTGTTCAGTGTGGGAAGATCTTTATTAGGTAGAACTTTTTAAGAGTGAATTTTCATATCAAGTAGATTTTATGTGGAATTACAAAGTGTACTTTGGTTACATTACCTGAACAACCTAACCAGTGCAAGACCTCTAGAGTCTTTTTTACCTCAAGACACGCTTTTTTTTTCATTTGTTTGTTTTTTGTTTTTGCCCCTCTCAGGCCCTGTAGGACTGGGATATAATTGAGAACTTGACCTCTCCTGAAAAGTGGTTTAAAATGTTTTGTTGAAATGTTTTTGCATTCACATTTTTCCATAGGAGTGTGCTGATTTCAATTAGGAAAGAAAAGAAAACCAACTTTTGAAGTCGTCAAGTTCTGTAATCTAAGAAGGACCTTTTTGAGGCTGCTTGGTGTAATCTGCTAGATTGTTTAGTTAGGAATGTAATGCAGTGTTCCAGTTGACATGAAATGATCTGCAAATTCTCCTTGTCTCTCCAATCCTGTATTTATACTCATTGATAAGATTTCCGTCCTTCCCCCCTCCTCCAGAAGGAGCTAAACAATCCCAGCCATCAGCCTCCCCATGTCTGACATGCTCCAGTCCCCTAATTGCCCTCCTGGCCCTAAGCTGCACTTGCTGCGGTATGTCCATGCCTCTCTTGTACTAGAGAGCCCAGAACTGGACACTGGTCTCACCAGTGCTGAGCAGAGGAGAAGAATCAGCTCCCTCAATCTGCTGCCAGTGCTCTTCCTAATGCCTCCTGATACTGAAATTTGTTCTGGTCTGGGAAAGGACTTGATGCCATGTATTTAAGTCCTATTGTCTGAGCTTATTTATGTTGTAAATGGTGTGTAGTCTGCTTGTGATCAAAAATTGCTATCTGTTCTAGCATGCTACTGGGTGGTCAGCAAAAAAGAACAGGTAGAAGAAAAAAGCAAGTCTGCTGGTGTCTCTGAAGCTGTCATCCCTGTTGGTCTATTTGATGGCTTTTATACTCAATTACCCTTTTCTGATGTTTTTCTGTTAGCCAGTCTATCGCAGCTGAGACTGGACCCAGCTCTCTGACTTCTGTTTAAATGGTTATTGGCTAGACAATTGTGCCTATGAGGAATATTACTTGCAGATTTGTGGATTAATTTGGGGATTTGAGATGGTCTTGAAGTAATGGTGACAGTGGTGTGTTTTGCTTTTTTTTTTTTTTTTTTTGCTGCAGTGTCTGGGG
Source organism: Apteryx rowi (assembly GCF_003343035.1). NCBI lineage: Eukaryota > Metazoa > Chordata > Aves > Apterygiformes > Apterygidae > Apteryx > Apteryx rowi. Next base: position 2,608,927 of record NW_020450827.1, on the reverse strand, counting down.
GAGAAGTGAGAAATACTGCATTTATGGGATGCTCAGAGTTGTGATTCTTTTTAAAACAGGTACATGGTCACATCAGGGAGGTGGCAGGAGAGAGATTGTAGCACTTGGTAAGCAGCCAGACCATATTCCTAGAAGATGATTTCCTTAGGAATGTGGGGGTTCTTTGACTGTGTTTTTGGGATGAACCACAGGCATATAAAAGCTGAATGATGAGTTGTGCTGGGACATGCTTTTTCCTGAATGAAATCAAAAGCTGAAGCTGTCCTTAGGGAGCTGTGGTTCTGAGATTTAAGATACTTAAGCTCTGGGCCCTGAATCTGAACATCTGTGGTCTTTGAAATAATGAGAGTTAAAACATGTGGTTTGTTTTTTAACCCTGAATCCTCTTGGCCCTTGCCAAGAATCAACCCTGTTTCCCTTAACAGCTCTTGCAGGCTTTTGGGGAGCTTTTATCAACACTCTTTGCAGCCCTCGAATTGCTTTGCAAATTCCTTTTCTCCAGCAGAACAAGGACTTGGTCAAGTTCCTTCTCCTTTCATGTAGATTCCATTTGTTTCCCTAGGAGTAGTCCAGTGTGGAAGGGAGGCAGCTTTCAACCCAGTCCTGAATAATACCTAAAAATCAGTGCAGACACCCTTGAATGTTTCAGATTAGATACAGTAGTTTGTGGCTACCAAAATCCTGCTTTATATACTACTAGAAACTGTATTTGCAAGCAAAGAGGCATGAATAAAATGTTTGTTGTGTTGTTTTCACCTCTAAAACCTGGACCCCAGAGGGTTTGCACGGGAGAACAAAAGCATGTACTTGCTTCCTCGTTTTGTGAATGGAGAGCACATTCTGAACCATGATATTGCCCAAACAAAATCAAGAAAGTCTGGCTGTGGGTAGAAACAAAGCATTTCCCCTGCCTCCAAGACATTAGTGTTTCTCATCCATTAGACTTTAACAAGGGCAATCACCCTGCCACTCTAATTATCTCTGTCAGATCCACTGTGCACATAGAGTAGACCTCTGATTTTTAAGAGGGAGTACCCCAGTGCCTACATGCCTTTTAGCCCGTCATGATTCACATTTTATCAGAGGAAAATGTTTGGATGCTGCCATGATAACACAAGCAGATTCCTGGCATATAGCAAAGGGCTATTTTTTTATTATTTACACAATTAATGGGAAGGAAACAGTGATTTTTTTCTTTGATTAGAATTAATGGTTCATTAGCTTGAGCTGCCATCACCTGCTAGCACTGTGAAACTGGGTGGGGAAATTATGAATTATTCTGGTTAGAAGAATAACAGTGGGATTGGGATTCACAGAGTAATACTGAGTATGAGTAGGGCAGCAGAGCTGTGGAAATTCTTTCAGAGGGGAAATAGTCCAAAGGTCTGATTCTGCTCTGGCTTTAGATAAACGTGCACTTCACAAACAGCTGTGCCTGTGGCAGAGGTTATTGCCTATTGCCCTCTTTCTTCAACACTAAATGCTCATTATTGTTCCACTGATAGAGCTTACCACTTTGAAAAACTGCTGGCAGAGCTTATTGTGAGTCCTCCTTTACTTTTTTCAGTCAAAATGGGAGTGAAGTTAACAACATGTTACTGAAACTGTTTCAGCAGGTTTTCTTTTTCCTGAAGTGATTTAGCAAGTACTGAGCCAGCTGAGTGGAAGAGACGAGCATTTCGGGAGAGTAAACCACCTCTTCCAGCACAGCTGGATCTAGAAGACTTCCCTCTTGAAACTTCCTGAAGCTGCAGGGGACAGAGATGCATTTGGACAATGTTTACCCATCTTTTAAATTTGAATTCTAATTTTAAACCAGTTTTTGAAGAGTAAATGTGCTGTTTACTTATTGTAGTGGGTTTTGATTGTCGAACAGCAGCCAGCATTATTCCCCATTTAGGTTCGTGTTAGGAGAAGGAGATTGTATCGTCTAGAGAATTTTTATTCAATGCATAATTCTCACATTTCTGTATGATGTTTTTATAAATTGCTTATTCTCTTTGTCACAATTTACCTTGTAAAAATGGGACTTGGAGCATGTATTTTATCCAGCTAGTTTTGTGAACTTGAGAACTGATGGTTAGAGTCTTTCATGATTTGAAACAAAGGAACTGTCTTTTCATCTTTTGACATAATGGAAGCTGTAGGTCCCAGCACAGAGAGCAAGATCTGGGAGATCCACAAGCTATGTTAAAATAAACCCCAGAGTAAGGCAATAAACATGAAGGCAAGCCTATATTAAGGAGTCTGTTTCACAAACAGCCAGAAATTTCGGCTATTCTCATCAGAGGTTTAGACTGGAGTATTATTTCTGTTGGGAAAGTAGAAAAAAAGGAATTTCAGAGATGTTAGAGGGAAGAGCAAAGCTATCATAGACAAACAAATCAGTTTGTAACACTCAAAGTACTGTGTTTTATTAGAGATGGCTGTTCATTTTATATCTCAGAATAGCTGTGTGAGTGGGTAGAGAGTTAATGTAACATAACTGGCCCCCACAACAATGCAAATGTAATAGTTTTCTCAAATACATATTCCCTGTATTTATAGCAAAGAAGCCAACAAACAAAAAGTAATCCATCAATTTTTCTAAAACTGCCTATATAGACAGAAAAAACACTGCTCCTTATGCTGCTTTTCTTATTTCTATTTTATTGTTTCTATTTAACAAACTGGCAAATAAATTACAAAAAGCTGTTTTATAAGCCAGTTTCTTATTAATTCCATATTTTCTGCAACAAGTTCTTAGATTAATGAATCAAGGAGATGGAAAAGTCTACTAATTTAATTACATAATTACCATTGCTCTAGCATGTATTTTAAGGACATGACATAGCAAATGGTTGCTTTATTTATGTAAAACAAGTGATCTTAAAATTAATATTTGCAATCTTTCTTTGTGGCTTTTGCTTTTTCCTCTCTTGTTTCTTTTTTCACTATCTTTAGTGAAAAATATTAAGAGAAGGCTTGTTGACAGAGCTACAGGAGCTACTTTTTTTTTGGTGCATTATGGACTGTGGTTACAACCTAGCAAGTATGTAAGAGTGATAGTTCTTGCTCCGAAAATGTCTTCCTTTAATGAAGGGTCAGAGAAAAAGTCAGGTAACACTTCCAAATGAATATTAAAATCCACAGAGCTAAACGCCACAACATCTCTACTAAGGAACCTTGTGTGATACTTCCAGATTCTACTCCCTCTCTAATCATCATCATTTAGGTATAACTTGAGTTAAAAAGCCCACTTCAGCAAAGACAGTAGTAGTCTCATCTGGATAGTGAGAACTCTCTGCCAGAAGACAAGAGACATGCTGTATAGGTTATATGCTGAAGCATCTACCTAAAGAGAAGGGGTTATTGTGGTAAACCAAAAATGTGTCTTAGAGAGCAGTTAGTTAAGAAGAAGGTAGGGATTTTTATTGCTGTAGTTGTCTGCCGTAGTTAAGTGAAAGAAGGTGGAAAATGAGGAGCTCTATTTCTGTGCTAAATGCTGTTCCCAGGAATATCAATGGGAGGATTGGCAGGCACAGGAATAGGCATTTTGTTCCAGCTCCTCTCCCTCCCTATATATATATTAAAAAACATTCAATACTTCATTCATTTCATACCTGTTTGAAGCTTCCTTAATGAGACCAGTTCTTAAAGTGGGACTTTGATCAATTGTTTCATGCTGAAAGAAGTATAAAGCAAGAAAGAAAACATCTCCCATTAATCTTGGGAGTGTAGGATATATTATTGCTATTAATTCCATTAATTAGGAGGAAAACATAGCAAATTACTCTTAATAAGCCTTTCAGACAGGGTTTTCTTTTAATCTGCAGGCTCATTTATATCTATTTATTTTTATTTTTTCACCAAATGAAATTAGCATTCCCTGCACACTCTGAAATGACCTTTCTTTGCTCATTGGTGGATACAACACTCTAAAATCCAAGTGATTTTTCAATGCCTAGGACAAGATATGGGGGAAAATACTTTATTTTTCAGTATATGGAAAGACTTCTGCTCCCTCCATACAATTCTTTCTTATTTCTTTTAAAACAGAAGTATCCATGGTAAAAAGGAAAGATTCTTTTCTGTGGGGGGATCATATTCTTAGGTTGAGAAGGAAGAAGAATGTTCACATTTTGCAGGAATAATAAGCAAAATGTCATGTCTGAAAGAGAAAAATTATGTCATGAGCAAAATAGCTATTTACTGTATGCCTAAATCCTGTGATTCATGCACCAAAAAGCAATATGTCAGGAAAGAAGCCTAGATTTTGAAAAGCAGGTAATAGGTTTGTAGACTGTTAATTCTGGACAAACGTGATTCATGGCTGTAGAGCGAGTCCTTCCTTCAGAGAAGGAAGGAATAGAACTCGTTCTCTCACTCTGATTTCAATAATTTGGCTTGTATTATTTCATCTCTATTTAGGTGATAGAACAGTAAGGATCAAATTTTCAAAGCCCCGTTCACTCAGATTGCACAGAACTTTGTTTTGATCATTAAGAACTTTTTGTTAGTTTCCAAGCTAAGTATTTTCATACCTGCTTGTACTAGCCACAGCAGAAGATGCAATACTGCAGGACTGTTTTTCCATATACTTGTTATCTTGTTATTATCCTAAATCCTCCCTATTGAAATCAGTAGTTACTTTGACAGTGATTGCAGTGATATTTGTGGTTGATTTATTTACATGATACACAGCCTAAAGCAGTAACTGACACTTGGAAAACAGCTGTATTTATACTCCTGTAGATGTCATAATCTTTGAGTTAAGGAATAGAGGAGTTGAATTGTTCCTTAAGCCTCTGAAGTGGTGAGAATTTCAGTCAGTAGAACCAACTTTCTGGAAGTTTACAAGAACTATCAATCAGCTAAAATGAGACCTTTTCCTCTCATTTATTCAGATGAATTGCATTTTTAAACCATTTTCTAGTTTTTAATTTTAAAGTTAACCTTTAGACCACAATATTGTTTCTTAACAAAAAGACGCCTGATTATTTTACTTGTGCAAAGAACAAATCTTTTGCGAATAAGATCAAAATGCTTTAAATTAGGATTTTATACCAAATTAACCCAACTAATGCTTTTTGAATTATACCCTTTTAAGAATATTCTGCTTATGTCATAGGCTATCCAGTGAAAGAGTTCTAAAGGTCAGGAATCTTTCATGTAATTACTTGTGAGACAGAAGATGGGTAGTAAACCCATGATCTTCCACCCATTTATTTACATAATACCATTAGACAAAATGTTGTATAAAGTGAATAGCTGATATAACATCTAGTAATTTTAACTTTTGATGTAACTGCTTCCTAGACAAACTTCTTCCTAGTCATCAGTAGTGCAAAACACAATTAATGTGACTTGCTTCAGTTATCCTGTTATCCAGTTATACTTCTTCCTTTTTTGGAATAGATACCAGGGTCAGGAAGTTACATTACTAAAAACATAAACATTGGCAGAACTGTGTGAACTTTCTCTTTTCAACTTCTTTTTTTATTTTCCAAAAATAAAGATTTGACAACAGGAAAACATTTTTCAAATTTATCTAGAATATTTTTTACCTTGGAAAATAAAGCTCTCAACAAAATTTGCTTCCCCCATGGATTCTCTCCTTGAAATTCTGAAGACAAATACATTTAAACTTTCAATTAAGGATGATGTTTTCTTTAGGAATTTCCCTAAGAAGTTATGTTTTTTAAGAAGTTTTGAGAATAAAATGTTTTATCATGAATATAATTTTCATTTGATCTTAACTACCTTACCCTCTCCTTGGCAGAAAATGAGCATGTGTTTCCCTACCTCCTCGCTGCCAATCTTGCTTTTTTTTCTTCAGAATTGGAAATCCTCTCCCCCCTTCTCCCTAAGCCACTCAATCACATCTATGCACCTTTTAAAAATAAACACACCTCCCTCCCACTCCTCCGAAAACCTACCGCCTTGAACTTTCCTCAAGAAAATAACTTCTGGATGCTGAGATTCTGAGCTTTCAGAGAGTTTGGTTTAAAAAAAGGCAAGAGTTGAGACTTTCTGAAAAACGTGGCCTTTAAATTTGTTTTCAAGTTCAAGTCGTAGGGTTTTATTTTATGAAAACCTGTTATTTTGTGATCCAGATGTGTGTTCCCTAGAAACTGGACAATAGATTTTGATTTTGCCTTCATGAGAAGGTAACATTTTAGAAGTCTCTTTTTAGTAACTGTGTCATCTCAAACTAATGATCTTAAGTTTAAAGTTGTTTTTTAGGTCTCTGAGCAATCTTCTCCTGTTTGTTGTTCCACAGACAATTGGAAGATAAATACTTAAGAAACACAACAGCTTCTGAAGCAGTTAATACAAGCATCATTCTAACAAAAATGACTGAAATACATGACTACTTCATTTTTCTGGGAGTTCTAGCTATTACTGACCATGTAATCAGCCTGTCTAAGAGGATTTTCATGTGTAAATCTTTGCTCATCAAAACTGTGCCAGTATTTAATTTTTTTGAGAGGGGGAGAGAGAAAACTTGAGAGAGATGTAAAAGAGCTTCAAAGGACAAAAAAAAATTGTGTCCAGATTTTCAGAGTATGGCATTTTCCAAAGCACTTGTGAGATTTGTTTCATGGGATTAGGGTTTAAAATACCACTTCTGAAAATGGGATGTGGACTCCTCCGTTGTTTTAGAGCACTTTCAGAATTTTCTTTTTACTCTTTAAGGCTTCTGTATATGCACACAAAAAACCCTCAATCGTTTTATTCCTTGTTTTTAGATGCTGCCCTGGACTATTGATTAAACCATTTTTGGAGTAGATAGTTGACTGGAAATCTTTTATGAGAGTTAAAAGAAGTATATCCCACAGTGCAGTGGGGAAAATAACCTAGATTTCCTGATTTCCAGTTCTTGCCTTAATCACAGTTTACACTTTTTTAAAATCCCTTTCCCCAAACTTGGTAACAATTTTTTCAACTCTTTTCATATGAATGTGTATTTGCATAGGTTGCTTGCACAGCTAGCCCATGTTAGCCTTCAAAATGTTATATTCAAGATGCTTGCTGCTGCTAATTTAAATGTTTTACTGGTTGAATTGCTATTCATCTTCCTGTGCTAGTTTTCTCTCCTGAGAAAGTTCATAGAGCTCTTTTTCTTCTGGTTGTTTTTCTCTGAAGTTATCAGATTTAGGTTAAGATCTGACCATAACGTTTTTGGTGTGTGTTATAGAAGAAAAGAGAACCCTTTCCCCCAGCTATACTGAAAAAGGTTGTTCCTAAGTTGACATTCAGTGTATAAAGAATGATGTTTACCTTGAATCTCAGAACTGTGAGCTGATTTGACTTTCTCACAGTATGAAAGTTTTCTCTCAACTTTTCCATGTTTCTCTTTGGGTTATTTATCAGGCAGAATTTAACATTGTCCAGGGTTGCACTCGCTTAATTTTTCCTTTTTTTTCCTCTGAGTTCCACCAAAAGTTTTTTAAGCTAAGAGATATGTTTCAGAATATTTGCAGCTACAGGTATAAATGTAAATACAAGAACGGGTCTCTGTTTAGGAAACATACACAGCTGTGTATTACACACCCATATGTACTTTCAAGTTTATAATACTAGTCATAAACTTGCATCCAAATACATGAATATGGTACCCAGTGGTTTATTTTTATCTAAAATGTTCTTTCAGGAAGGCATGCAGCCCTGGCTTGAAAACATCACTGATGGAGAATTCACCCCTTTTCTTAAAAGTTTGCTTCAGTGATTAATCATCTTCATTTTTTAGCCTTCAAGGTATGCTTTTTATTTCCCATTTGAATTTATCTGGTTTCAGTTTCCAGACATTGTTGCTTGTGTTTCCTTCTGTGCTAAAGTACTTTGTAATGGACTTGCTCTGGTATATCACAGTGCTGTTTATTTTGGTGGTGTCAGTTACTAGTAATCAACACTAACTTTGAAACTAGTATTTTAGAATGGCCCACAGATCCTAATCAAGGAGTCTCTGCTTATTAGGTGTTATATGGGTGAATAAAATAATAGTATCTGCTCTAAATGAGATTTAGTCTAAATTAAAAAAAAAAAAAAAAAGATGGACTAAGAAGTAGTAGTATTCTTAGTTATACATGAGGAACTGTATCTCACCCTATTGGGAAATACTGGCAGAACCATGAGTTGAAACCAAATCTATAAACTATGGTTGTCAGGGAATTTTGATGTGCTAAGTAAGATTGAGAGCTTTTCTGGATGGGTTTTTCAGCTGTAGCATTTTAGAGAACTAATTATGCAGAATATAGTGTGGTTAGAAAACATCTAAGGTGTTTAAAACGGAGAGAAAATTGCAGAGAGTTATTCTGTTGCTACAAATGACAAACCCACTAGCCATCTGTTTGAATCAAAGTTGATGGTAAGTATCGTTGCTTTTAAATTAATAAGTACTTTGTTAGAAGAGTAATTGAAAGTTGCATAAAATATGGATTTGGGATTCTGGATATAAATAGTAAAACACATAAATTCGATAAGAGCTTTAAAAGATTTCCATAAAAAGTTCCACTCTTGTGATTACTGCAGTATTAAAATATGTAAGGTTTGTCATATAATCTCATCTGATGATTAGGATTAGTCGAATAGCATTGTTTTCTAAACTGCCCTGTCAAAGTTTCACCATTATTAAAAACTGGATTAGAGATTTGTCCTTTAGAAGCAGAGATCAAATCCCTGTGAAATGCAAGTCGCCTTATATTTGTTTTCTTGTTATCCACAGCTTTAGAAAAGCTTGCTCCAATTCCATCAATAAAATGGATATTGATAGAAAATGAACAACTGGTATCGATGGAAATGTACAACCAGAGATCTAGATAAGGCCAGAGACAAAATAGTTTTATACCTTGGCTTGGTGGTAAGTAGAAATAGAACGTTTAAGTTAATTTTTATTCAAACCTGTCGATGTACCGAAACAAAAATTTTCTGCAAAAATGTAGCAAAATGTCATCAAAGAAAAATGTCATTAGTTCAAGTTTTACAATAAAAGCGATGGAAGAGTACTCATCAATGCTATAAAAGCTCAGGAGTTAAGGTTATCGTTTGAGCTGTGGAAAACCTAGATTAATGTTCCTGTTTTACCTGAGCCGGATCAGACTTGAATGTTTGATTTGCTAACTATACTTGCTTTTTTTAATCATTTGTTAGCATTTCTCACCCTAAGCTTTCTTCCTAAAGGGCACCTGCCACCTTTGTATCTAAGATGCAATAATGACAATGTTGTAGATAGAGGAAAGCCTCTTCTGTACCATTCCCTCATATGAGCTGGTAGTTCTGATAAAAATAAGTATCTTCAGTGGCAGAAGGCGGCTGTGAGGAGATACTATCCCAATAAATTAATTTTCATATAAATGTTTTCTCAGTTTCGAAGTGGCACAACCATCCGCTTTTAGCATGATGTATCAGCACTATATTAAACTAAGCTGTTCCTTCGTATTCATCATTGATTCATATTAAACCTTGTTACTTTGCATTAATCATAGGTACTGTGATTTAAGCATACTTGACTTTCCAAATAAAACCTGTTTTAAAACAAAAGGGAGGGGGAGGAAAAGAAAGCTCAGTTTGCAAATTGAATTGATGTAACCTCCCACCAGCTCTGTTAACTGCTGAGAAACAATAACTTCAAAACGGAGTTGACACAGCATGGTTACTCCTTTACTAGGCTTTTTTTGTCATACCCTATGAGAGATTTGAAGAAAAGAGATTCTGCTACATGTATAATAGCAGAAAAGTCCAGTTCAATTTATGCTTTCTTTGAAAATGTGATCCTCTGATTAGGATCACAGAATAGCAATGCAGACAGCATATCAGACCAACAACTGTTAGAGATGAGTCGTATATTGGGATTGGCAGTTCATGAAAGATTGCTCGTGGGAACTTAAAATGGGCTCCTCTACGTTTGGCTTTAATTTGGAGGACTTAATACTGTAACCTGCAATATCTAACATGCTTGATATCATGCTATAATTTTGCAAAAATCAGAGATGACTTCAAAAGCATAAAATGGTCCAGAGCTCATTTGCAAATATTCGCTTTCCTGTAAAATGCAGCTGCACAGCAACAGCTTAAAGACGATAACAGTTATGGATAGAAAAGAATCCCATCCAGATAACCACAATAAATTGTATTTATGAAGGCATTTTCCTTTCCATTCTTGGAAAATATTGGCCTGTATTTCACAATGCATTCAAACAAATATTTAATATTAGGCATTTGAATATGCTGTCTCTTTTGAGCAAGTCACTTAAGGACATGTTTAAGGATACCACAGTCTGTACTAGCATTCAAGATGTGTACCATTAAATGCTTTCTTTGTCATGTTCCTTCACCGGTTATGAGATGACGTAGGACCTTGTTCTGCACTTTTCTGTTTCTTAGTCAGGGATGGATACTGCTGTAGTGTAGGCAGGTGAGCTATATGCAGTAGTGTCTGCATCATATGAACTGGAAATCTAGTGCCATTTGGGACTAATGTGGGGAACTATGTCTTTTTAGTCTCCTTACTAAGTTTGTGTCACTTTAAGATCATCCTTTCCAGGATAAATTCTCTTATTCCTAAATACAGTAGATTTAGGAATAAATTCTATTGTTACAAGTAGTAAGAAATCATCAGTTTTGGGATAGAGTTGCTGCTCTTTTGTTCCTGGTAGTTTCTTAAGTAGATGGGGCAACACTAATTTTCCTTTTTTCCTTTGTCCATCCTGGACAGTTATACCCCGTTGTTTTGGGAGTTGGATTTTTTTGTTTATTTTGTTTTTTTGACATTGAGGAAGGAGGAATGTGATCTGACCAGGAAGTGGGCAGATGAATACATTTCAAGTGAAAAGTTCATCCCGTTTGTCATGGGGGTGAATTCGTCTTAAATATGCAAGAATTTATTCTGCTGGCTCTGTGAATGGCATGGCTGTGAACTGTGTAGTTGCTCCGAATACAGTTAATAGTTTTGCCAGAGAATAACGATGCAGTATGCTGTGGGTTGTTCGGTTTGAGATGCATCACAGCTGGTGGATGAGGTGGGCTGTGGAGCTTTAAAGAAGCTAGTTCAAAGTTTTTTCAAGCTCTTCGTAGCTTACGTGATCATAGGCTTCTACTTCTTAATAACATGTTGCACTATTTATGGACAGGAATGGAGTGAACAAAATCCTTGTTGTTAGCTCCTTTTTAGCCATTTAATACAAAAAGAAACAACCAGCCTTTGTTAATTGATATTAAAATTTAATCTAAGTCAATTTGTTTGGAATTTAAGATTAAATTAATTTAAATAAGTTTTGACGGAATACTCTTTTGAAAGGCTTTCCCTTATAAATTCCCCACCAAAGTAAATCACTTTCATTGAATTATTTACGAGACAATTTCATAGGGAGAGCTTCAAAAGCCCTCCAGGCAATAATAAAATGATCTTTGCTGTTATAGTCACAATTTGTTCTGGATAATTGGCTGCTTTTTCCCATTGGAGAATAGTGTAGTTTTACATGCTAGATAGGTGCTACTTCTTGCCAAAAGGGCAAGTGATGCCATTCACATGGGTTAAGGCTGTGTCTGGGTTTTTGTTTAAAAAAAACCAAACAAAACAACCCCCCCCTCATTTTATGCTGTAAACCTGCCATTCGGATTTGCAGTGCATTACAGAAACTTTCTTGGATTTTTTGCTTGCTTGCTTGCTTCTAATTATTTTACCTCCCAAATGGGTAACCATGCAATAAAAGAACAGCACTTTCCAGACCATTTTGTTCTCTTGTGTAGGTGTTTAAATGTAGACTGTATGTTTGCAAAGGGCTGTTTACAGAGCTTAATGGAAAATAGGTTTCTTTTGGGGGTGGGGAGAAGGGGATCAGTTATCAAAAAAGAAAAAGTAGATTCCATAATTCCAGTAAAGTGCTTCAGGGGAGCTGTGTCAGTTTGTTCTTTTGATGTTCGCTAGGCATCTATTGCAAGCCATTGTGGGAACCAACACTAGCTTAAGGGGGCCTTTGATTTGAACTTACATGGGTGCTCCGGTGCTGTTTGCTCCCTCTTGCTCCTGTACCCTTGTGAGCTGAGCTTTTTGGTGAGGCTCCTGCTGGTTATAGGAAGCGGTGTGTCATGACAGTTCTGTTAACATGGTACAGGGGAAAAAAAATGAAGAGAACTTGCACCTTATAGAAAGTTAAACATTTGTAGCTTTATGGAAGTATTTCAGAGTCAAAATCTTTTTTTTAAGCTAAATATTGTTCCTTTCAACCATGTAGTATTTGATGAAAAATTAAAATTTGCTAAAGCAAGCAGACGCGTACATGATCCAAAAAAAAATCTTGAATTCATTTCTTTGGAGAAGAAAAATGCTCAGTTTCTAAAGTTCAAGCAGCCTGTGATTGGTTTTGGTCAATGTCTCTAAGTGATTTGAGAGTCCTCCAAGTAGGTTGCTTGTTTCCTGCAGCAGTGGCCAGCAGATTCCATCAGGGCAGTAAAGTGTAAAATGTGTGTTTGTCCCTTGATGTTTTTTTCAGTTCAGTGGAGGTTCGACCCAACAGCCCTCTTTTTCCTACATGACTGTATCTATAAGAGACTTTTCTACCAGCGTTCAAACTGCAACAAGAGGTGTTATCTCTCCATTCTGTGTTTGATGCCTAGGAACATTTTGTGTTGGGTGAGGGCCTGCCAGGGTTATAAATCCCTCTCCAACCCAGCTGAGAATATGGATTAAAAGTTGATGATCTTAAACTGCAGGTGGGTACCTGCTGACTTGTTACATCTTTAGCTACCCGGTGCCTGTCTATATAACATGGAACTGTTCCAACAGGAAAAGTTGAAAGACAGAGGCTTCAAGATAAATCTCTCTTCCTTGGGACTTTCAGTGGGCTTTAGCTAAACGCACATAGTATCTGTGATGTTTTTGCAATAAATATCCTTCTATGGGAACCAGAGAACTCTTGAAATAGTCCAGATGATGTACTTGATGTATGAAATATGATCTGAAACCCCTTGGAGTTGATGGACCTGTCATATAACTGTTTCAGTACCTCCCAGGTTAAAACTTAAGCTGGGCAAATATGAATGTAGTTTAAAGGGAAGAAGAAGGGAGCCAGGCTATAAGGTGTTACTGTGTTCCTACAAATTTCATTGCTGTAGTGTAGCTAGTAAATCTGAGGCTACAAAACATTAGTTTTGAAGTTGAACTGAGCAAATCTCTGCTGTAGACAGCAGCAGCAGAATCATCTTGATGGCTTAATAGATTCCAATGAATTAAGATACATACTAAAATGAAGATTTAAGGCTAATGGGCAGAAGCTAACTCTCTGAAGCATCACTGTGAGGTTTCTCTTCAGGGCTGTGATCCTTGTCAGTCTTGAGTTGCTATTGCAGATGGCCAGCAGGTCACAAGAACTGCTGAACTGCACCAGAAGTTTTCTGTGCTCCCTAGAAATGTAGCTGCTTATTTCTGTTATTGCAAAATGTTAACTGTAGTTTATTGCAAGTTTATTTGTATTCTAAATTTATCAGTAGCAAAAGTAAGAAACATTATTTTAAAAGAAACATCTAAATATTCTTTTCCTGAAATGAAAGCGTTACTATTTTTCATGTATGTAAGCACTTGTAAAAGAATTTGAAGTTATTCTCTGTGATACTCGAGAAGAGATCAACAGTATCTGCACTGAGAGATAGCCCCAGCCGGAATTATATTGCTGTAAAGACCACGTTAGCAACACAAAGGTGCTAACATGAAAACTGACTACTGTGTATTATTTTAAGTTTCTGCTGTTTTAGCAGAATCTAATGAACTATATTGGAAGTTGAAAATATTTTGCATGATTTGAAGTAGAAGTAATAACTGTTTCTCTAGGGATATTATAAATATTCAGACTTGGAAATGGTGATGTGTGTTTTGAAGGATTTGTACTTCAGGGTGCCTGTGTCTCTATGGGCTAGTCCTATATTCTCTTCTCTCTGGCTAGTCCTGTGTTCCACTGTAGTGTATACGCAGATTGCCACACATTGGTGAACAGAAACCCATTTTCACTTTGAAGAAAAGCTTTTGCAATTTCAGTTATTTTCCTAGTTCTGATTTAGGAGAAAAGCCAAGAACCATATATGGAGCATAACCAGCAGTCCTGAGGATTGTAACAGTAATGTAGGAGGTGGAAGCTCAGTTCCCTCTTCAGGGTTTTTAGGAGTAAGAATTCTGTTCAGTTATCTGAACTCCTATTGATATATCTCTAAGTTAGTTGCCTAAGTGCTTTTTCATTTGCACTCAATTTTCCCTTATGCCAGCTGAGTCTGTACAGAATATACATCCCTCTATATATTTGGCTCTTGTCTTGTTCCTGCAGGTAGATCCGTGTGTGTCCCTTGGTGGGGCTCCGGTGCATTGCTGGGAGTTGACCTTGTAGGGTCACCCGGAGGCTTAATTTTTAAATCTCTTCTAGCATGAGACTTCTAACACACTCTTGGAAAACTGCATGATGATTTTATTTCTCCGAAATGTAGCTCAGGTTCTCCTCCTTTTTAGTTTCTATCAGTATTTGTTCTTTCCATTGTTTTTATTGTAATTTTTTTATTCCTGCCAAAAAACCCCCCAAACTTTAAAACAAAGAACCCTAAAAATCAGCCTGTTAGAATGCAGAAAGGGAAAGGATGGGGAAATGACCATGCTATGCTTTTTTTCATTACTGTTGTGCATTGGAAGGGGGGTGGGTTTAAAACTCTTTTGCACTTATAGTTTTTATTTAGAAAACCTTTTATTCTTTTCAGAGCTGATGATGCATGCAGTAATATTAACTTATGCCTGTCTTTCCTGATGGTCACAGTATATCATAAAAGATCATAAGGAAGAATGAATAAAATACCTATTCTGTGATAGCTCCTGAAAAGTCTTCCAGCACATGATTTATTTAGTCTGGGATTTTCAAAAGTTCCTGGGAGCTGGGTGCCTAATTTTTCTAAACTCCTTGGGTAAATTCTATTTCAATAATTCAGCATAAACATTTGCTCAAAACTGCTGAAATGAACTGTACGTGTGTTACATGCATGTAAATATTAGATGCAATATTTTAAAATCATATTTTACATTGGGATGATTAAAGTCTCTGGTAATGCTTATAACTGGTACAAGAATTTGTCTTCCGTACAGATTTCTCATTGTAATTTATTGTTATTTAATAAAAGCTTAAAATAAAGTGTCCAAACTAATGTCGTATCCCTTCCAATGCTTTGAATATTTCATCTTCACTGAATGAGTTGCATAGCAATTTGAGCACACCCTTTAGACAGATATCAGAACTTGCTGATGATTTTTTGCCAATATTCACTGCCTGCCTTCTGGCTCTGACCACTTGCTAAAATTATGGAAAGGATTATAGTGTTTCATTCTATTAAATGTCAGAGTGGAGAACATGAAATATTTCTGCTTATGAGCAGGGCTTGTCAAGGATAACCTTGACTATTCAAGCCTCTTTGAGCAACAGTTCCCAGTCTTCAGATCATATTATTTGGATGTATTTGTTTCCCTCTCAGTGCTCAGTTGATTTTTTTTTTTTTTGGGGTGTGTGTGTGTGTGTGTGTGTGTGTGAAGACCTAGCTCCTTTCCCACAACATAGGACACAGCTAGAATCTCTCTTCTGTAAATATGTATGGTTCTGAAGTTTTTTCTGCCGTATTGAATATTGCCTAATTTAAAATTGATGTCACTTTTGATTTTGAAGCAGTAAAGCCATTTTTGAGAATGTCCAGCATATTGTGTCAGACACATGAAATACAATGACCTTTGTGCCTGCATTCTCATTAATAGCTGACTGCAGCCAAAAAGAATAGCTTTCTGTGTGTTATGAGGTAAATAAGACATTATTTTAGTGTAACTCGTGTGTTTGTGTCTTTATAGGTAAAATGCTGGGTTTAATCCTCAGAAGTAGCTGTATATTTGTGTATGTGTGCACATATGTACTCTCTGTGCAAAGGCCTGCCCTGCTGGTTTGCATACTAGGGACTGAACTGGAGGCCTCTGCAGGTAAAAGTATGAGCTGGTAAGCTGGGTCTTGAGACACCAGGCTCTGTAGGAAATACTTGAAATAAGTCATAGTCCATTGGCCATTCTGCATTTATTTTAACATCTAAATACATAATCTCTGATAAATGCTCTTTCTTTTCATCATAGTACTAGTTTTCAGTAGGCACCTGCAAATGCATAAATGTGTTTTCTAACAGCCCACTAGAATTGCTAGCTTGCATATAGAAATGTGGAAACCGTGTTGTATATAATGATGCATCCAGAAAAATAGCCACTTTTTAGTGGGAGGCAGACTATTTTGAAAAAATAAATCAAGAAAGTCTGATTTAAAAAAAAAAAAAAAAAATCAAGCTTTTTTAGAGTTGCGGCTTTCTAAGTGAGAGGAGAATAAGGCCAGTTACGTTCTGGGAGAACACTCAGCTTTGCTTTAAACAAAGTCCTTTGGCTCTGTCAAAATGCTTGTGAGACAAAACTCCACTACAGAAGAGAGAAAGCTCCACATCAGATGCACTAAAAATATTCCATATTGGAAGATGTAGCTTCAAAAGTCAGACTTAAATTGCTATTTACAAAGATCTTTCCTGTTGTATAGACAAGAGGAAGGAAAATAGTTTGAGAGCTTTGTTGTGTGTTAGCTGGTAACTTTTGCCAGCAACAGAATTTTAAACCTGTAATATATACAGAAATGTGACTGAAATTTTGTATTCTTTGATGCTTTACTCCAAGCTGGGGCAAGCAAGAATGATTTGAAAGCCAATGGGCTGGAGACAATCCTGTATAAATAATGGGCATTTGAAGGTGAAAGCTAGTTGCTAGTGAGAAATTTTTTACTTTTGGGAAATAGAAATGCAACTTGGCATGCCTTTTTTTTTTTTTTTTAAATACTAAGTATGACCTTTAAAACAAAAGGAAATGGGGAAAGAAGAGAAAACCTGTGTTTAAATGTGAATTTCAACATCTGTTAGGATATGTAAGAGTTAGTTGCTGGCATTTAGCTTCTTTCTATTCTGCAGACATAAAAGGGCTTATTCAAATGCAACTGATGTGAAGAACAGTTTAATTTGCAGATCAGGCCCATTCTTTGGCTATAAAAGGGTAAACAACAAACAGTTTTTTTCCTTTTTTCCTCTTTTAAGTACAAAGCTGTCAACCTTTTCAATTATTCTCATTTAGAAACAATCACCTAATTGCTTACAAGTTGGTTCATCTTTTGTCATTTTGCTTTTATGTGAGTAACAAGTAATTCCATGACTATGAGAACTAATGAAGCTTGTTTTCCAATGGCTCTGTTTCTTGTGATTGACTTTATCACTGGACTTTTATACCTGTATTTTTCTTTTAATCATAGGCCAATACAGCTTATTTGAAGATTGTTTTGTGAATTCCCCCCTTTTTAAACACGGGAGTGTCCAGATGGGACAGAGGTGGTATAAAAAATTTATCCATGGAAAGGCTTTGTTGGAGTTTGCTCCTCATTAAACAGGAGAAATCATAGAAGTGAGAGGTGATGTATATGGTATCTAGATAGTCACAGCCCTGTCTCCCATTTGGATGACATTTATAATGTCTTTTATGTGTGGATTCTTCCATGTCTTAACAAGGTTAGAGCTTTAATGAATTTTTGGTCGGATGGAAGAGGGAGAAGGTATTTACAGAGGCTGTCTGATCTTCTGTGATCTTTTCCCTAGTGAATTAGTTTGAAACTGGTTACCAGTTTAAAAAAAAAAAAAAAATCTTTTCAATGGAGGCAAAACAGAAGTGCACACCACATGAATCATGATTACTTAAGTTTCTTTAGTCTAAAAACTACTGCATGATAATGTCTTGAAATATATATTTTTATAAGACTTACAGGAAGGCATTGTGTTGACTTGAATTTCAGAAGAAGTGAGTTCAGTTCCTGAATCTGTTATATGAAATATCTATGCAGCTTTAGGGAAACTGTAGCTAATTTTTTCAGATGTGTACGGTACCACTAGTTCCCACTGACATAAACTGGTCTTGAAAGTGCCCATTATCTCTGTTCAGTTTGACCTTGGGCTCTGTCTCCATGTGGGCTGAATGGTGACAGCTTTCTACCGGTTGTGAACACTGATCACATAATATAGGTTCTAGAGGTATCGGGACCCAACAAATAGTAATTTACTGTTACATTATCTTTCAGCCATTTGGCACGATTGTTTCTTAAAGTATCGGGATTTCAGTACCATTACAAACCCTTAAAACCCTTACAAATACCCTTAAAACTCAGCTTAGTTCCACACCTTGAACATATTTGTCCATAGAATATAAATGGTTGTCTTTCAATTTCCTCTCTTCTTCAGTTAAGGCATAAATTGATAGATTTTCTTTGATTGTGACAAGCGTATACTCAGAATGCATTCGTCTCATTGTCGACAGACCTGAAAAAGTTCTCTGCCAGAATTGAATCTGAGACTCCTGAGTCTAAATGTATAAGCCCTTACAACTACAGTTTTAAAGATTCAATTACAGTAGAATAAAGGCATTAACAGATTCACACCTCTGGAGGGAACAAAATGCTACCTGAGGTAAGTATGGGTTACATTTTGTTCCTTAGACGTAATCCTTCAAAAGCCTTGTTCACAGAATTGGTATAGTTTCTTTGCATTACATTTGAGTGCTCCTATAAGTATATCTCCACACTTAATTCTCCAGTGGATTTCTTGCTGTGCATTTCAGATCCCATGAACTTGCGTTAGTTTACTGTGCTCTAAGGGTATTGCCTTTCTATTAGAAAAAAGTAATAGATCATATCTTTTTCAGTCATTTACTGTTGTCGAACTCTCTCAAGGTCTAATAGGTGAAAAAATCGAGAATATTCCAGTTTCGTTCCTAGTTTGCTGCTATCATGCCATATAATAATGGGTAAGCCACTTACCTGTTTCCTTAGCTTTTAGTCTTTATATTTAGATGCCGAGTTTCTGATACAGCAGTTGACTCCAATTGCATTTGGATGGTTCCAGCACATTAAACATCTTCCAGTTGGGAGGTTTTGGACACTACCCTAATGCAAGCAGTAACATAATATTTAAGAAATGAATACTTCCAGGAACTCTCTTTACCCTTAGTGTGAAATGCTGGATACAGCTGATTGGCTGTTTTCTTCAAAACTGCAGGGAGTTTATGTGGAAATATTTTTAGAGGTGTTTGTGAATTTGTTGAGAATTTGGGGGGAGGGGGGGAAGAGATCCTGCCCATTCCTGAATAACTATTAGAAGGGGACTTTAGGCAGGAAGCAAAGATCTGGGACCTCACTCTGCCTGATTCATTCTCTATGTAAGTGTCGTGGTCAATCACTAATTAGAGGGTTAGGGAAGGGTCTCTTACTTATTCCAAAATAAACCAAAGTCATGAGAACTTTCCTAGGGCAAGAAGCTGGCTTCCCATCCTGCTGTAATGCTGAGACAGTTTGGGGAATGTCACTTCTCGATTTGACATTGCGTAACAGCATTGACCAAATGTTTTGTAACTTATTTTAAGGAATTTAATTCAATTAATGTGTAACTAACTTAGCATAACATGAACTGTAAATGTGGAACTCTACTCCATTTGTACATTAAATTCAACATTAAGTCACTGTCCAAAAGACATAATTGGTCACCAGTTAATTAGCAGCAGTATGTCAGGTACTCATTAGAATAATTGACTTAAGTTTTTCTTGTTTAAAAACTCCTTTTTGCTTAATTTTATGCATCTAATGAAACAGAAAATACACTCCTAAAATATGTAGACACACCCCATAGGTCATCTACATAATTTGTTCGCCAGGTTAACTCTAGGCACATCTTTGAGTGCTTTCTGTGGCTTGGCTGAAATAGAATAGGCAGTAAATTTCCACCACTACTTTTAGAAAAGATATATTGTTAGATGACTGTAAATAAAAACTGTGTGTTAAATGTGATGGCTAATCTGAAATATAAAAGTTTAATTAGCCAACTTCAGAGGAAGGAACGTGTAATGGAAGGAGGGTGGCCTACTGCACCAATTTTTTTCAGACTGTCTCTGACAAGAACTGGTTTGAGACAGGATGTTGCAAAGACAAATTATCCTTAGGTGTTTCATGCTTTCATCCTCCTTCAGCATTAGATATTCTTTTGCTAGCTCTGTGTTGTATGTGACTGTGAAGCGACAAGCCTTCTTATTCTCACTGAATCTTTAAAAACCCAACCTGGGTGTGACTGGCAGATATTCTATAGCAGTTCATACAGAAGATGGAGAGATGCAAATGTTTTTTCCAATGAGAATATTTATATTTATTTGTTAATTCTTTTAAGTGATGTCTTTTAGCTAAGATGACAGGACTTGTGATTCTCACCTTGCAGTCTGGAGGTGCAGAGTAAACGGCCTGTGATATTTCTCAGGCCAAGGGGCCCTAATGGCTTTGAGAGCCAGAGCAGCATCTAGCCCGTAGGAGCCTCTAGCCTGTTATGCAGCTGTGAGAGTTAGTGTGAGCCAAAAGCAGATCCACACCCAGTTAAGATATTCCTCTGTGTGAAAGATTCTCATGGGTTAAAGTTAAAACTTGAATAAAAGCCCTGGACATACACTCAAGTCTGAGTGTCAGCAGTGTTGCCACTGATGGTAATCCCCCAGGAGCCAAAGGTAGAGTGCAGTGAATCCCTGGGACTTCCAGAGTAATCTTAAGATTAAGCCTTAGCTGAATGAGACCTTTAACTTCAAAGAGACTCCAAGGAAAAGTGTCAGTAGCATGTCAACAATTCTGTCATTTTACTACAAGAAAATAAACGCAGTTCTTTTATCAGTAAAATTCATTAAAAACATAATGGGATGTTATATTAAGCAGTGTTATGTAATCTTAAATTGAGCTATAGTGACTCAGTCTAAGGAGAGCAATTTAGAGCTACCATTTCTGGTAGTTTGTTTATTTTATGTTTTTTTTATTGCTTACAGTTGCAGGTCATTTTACAAAGAGCACTAGGAAGATTAGATATGAATCCAATTCTGTGATTAATATATATTTAGAAGATGTGGGACAAAATTTTGCTTTCCTACTGGACCTGAAGGGAAGAGGTTTCAAAGTAATAATATCAAGAAAGGTAGACTTCAGTACTCCATTTTACACTCTTTATATAACATATTAAAAAAGCAAATATGAGAAGAACATTATTAAGGTTGCAAATCAACCATTGAAAAATTAGAAAATGCCAGATTCAGGGCTTACAGCTGGGATTCTTGTGTATATGTGCAGAATCATAAACTGAAGATAAAAGGTGAAATAGTAGCATGCAGAAGGAAAGTGTCATGGCAGAAGACATCTGCAGTGGCAGTTTGAGCAATTGAACTCAGCACACCTATATTGTCTGTTGGGGACTGTATTATCTATATATTGTATGTGTGCACAGATATCTAAATCAGCTTTGTTTTTATGCAAGAATTTGTAAGAGGCTTCTTACCTTGAGCATAGTGCCCCATAAGGCCATTAGAAATCTGCATGGCTCTGTACTACTCCCCAGCCCCAAATACATAATTATCTTGGGTCTTTGATGGCTGAGGAATCTTTGCACTGCACTTGACTGCAGGAGGTCAGTAGCTATATATAAAGTTTTGGAACTTCTGCATGTTTTCCTGCCTTGTTGCTCAATATTAAATAGCAATATTTCTTCTCTGCTCCTATTGACCTCAAATCATTGCACAAATCATCATTATCCAGGTCAAATGTCTAGAGCTGGCAGTTTGCGCTGCAGTCGGAAGGGGAAACTATGCCAAACTTTCTATACCCAAAAAGCCAAGTGGCTGCCTCTGCTCATCACTGTTCACAGAGCGTACTGGTGGCTAGACTGTGGGCAGCAAGCAAACTGGCTGGGTTTGCCCGTTCTGTATCCCCTGCGGTCACAAAGGCTCCCAGGACTCTGCGTTTCAGAACACTGAAGAAATGCAGCGGACATGCTATAGTGACACCCCAAGCAGCACAGCCTGCAAATAATCTTTTATTCTTATTTTAATACTTCAAGGGCCTCTTTCTGAAACAAATAGTGTATGTTTGTTTCCCTTTGGCTAGCAACATACTGTCAGCTTTAGTTTTGTTCTGTGTTAGAGAGATTAGTGTTGGGTCCATGGGTTTAACTCATTAAAGAAATGACATGTGTAGCATTGCTCTGGGTTAGACAACATCCATCACTGAAGATGATTTTTCTTTAAATCTTTGTGAGAAGCATTAGAAATGTTTTTGGTTTTGTTTATAACCATTCACATTGATGTATGTTTTCAAGATGAATACCAATTGTGAAAATGCCCGTGTGTTCTTCCTGAATTCTTCTTCTCAAGAAGGTCACAGAATTGTCTGCCTGGATTGAATGAACAATCCATATAAAAATAACAATACCTCCTTCTTTTCATTCATAGATCTCAAAAACTTTCAAAGGAAGCTAAGAGCATTTTATATATAACATGCATATATTAAATATATAACACAGA
Source organism: Apteryx rowi (assembly GCF_003343035.1). NCBI lineage: Eukaryota > Metazoa > Chordata > Aves > Apterygiformes > Apterygidae > Apteryx > Apteryx rowi. Next base: position 2,586,504 of record NW_020450827.1, on the reverse strand, counting down.
CTGTGGGAAAAGGAGGGAAAGTGACCTTCCCTCAGACCCACCTGATAAATTATTTTGCAGCCTGGAGAAGAACTCCTATTGCTTGAGCTCCTTGCCAGAGATTTAAGATAGGAAATTTCCAAAGATTCCTGTGTAGCTTTATTGAGACCATTTGTGCATGTTGGCAGAGAGTGAGGAAGAACGGAGGTACAGGAACGAAGAAGTGGAATATCAAGAGTTCGCTTACCAGGGTAGCAGTAGCACTTGGTGGAACAGAATCCTCAGTTTAGCATTTTATCCAGTAAGCAACACTAGTATCTCATTTCCAAGGGTGAAATTAAAAGAATGCACAAAATAATCTGTGAGATAATCTAAATATTAACTGTTGGTTTTACAAGTTTGAATTTTTATAGATGTGGTTGACAAACAGTCTGGGAATTAGGTGAGTCTGTGCCTTCTATTATGGTCTTTGAATTTTAAACCTTTAAATATTAAATACGCTTCAGGTCAAACTAGTTGTGTTTATGAGGTGGCAGGCACAGTGAAAGAAGTGTAAATACTTGCATTTTATGACTGCAATTTCAATCCAAATTCCAGGTATGTTACTCATGCCAAAGGTGTACATAAAATTACTATAACAATCAAAACTTGAATCAAGGTTCATAAAGCAAACTTGAATCTTTAATGAAGATTCTTCCAAAGGTTTGTTGCCGCTAACAAATCGGCATCGTCTGCCTTTTTACAGTCTAGTGGACAGACTGCTCTGTCTTGGTTCTACAAGGTGATTCACTAACTCTGAAAAAGTCTTCTCAGGAGTAGCAATATTCATTAGAGAACGTTTCTTATGAGTTTTAGGATTTTCTGTGTTTAGGAATATTGCAATGTATGTTAATATCATGGGAACTTTCTGTGACTGATCAGTGGTATATTTTAGTCAGGCCCAGCAGAAATTCAGAAATACAAAAATAACTTCATACTTGATAGCTTTGAGAAATACTTCAGATGCGTAAGACTTGTGTCCTCAAAAAATATTGTTTGAAGCAATCAGTTTTCAAAAATTTTAGTAAAATTCACCAAGTGGTTATCAGAAGAGTGGAAATGCATCCATGGGAAATAAAATTTCAGTCTTGAACTGGTATGGAAAGGCTGAATTTATCTAAAACATGGGAAAGATTTGAAACTGAGATGTTTAGTTTTATTCTGTATTAAATTCTTTCAGGTTTCGTTTGATTAAGGTGGTTGTTTTTTATTGCTGACCAAATTGTATGCTCTTCAGATCAGTTACAAAGATGCAGTTATTCACACTAAATTAATACTGATTGTAGAAGGAATATAGTAGCGCTCAATTACAGGTTCTTGGGTTCTGCAAACTAAAGTTGGATTTTGCATTCCTTAAGACATTGTTAAAAGTACCAGGTTCTACAGGCTTTAATGGGACTAAGACCATAATCTGCTAAATGCGAGTGGGTTGCAGAAAACTCAGCTAGAACTAATTGTACCAACCCCCC